>NC_051312.1:123053501-123356531 GCF_015220235.1 Choloepus didactylus | reverse complement strand
TAAAAAGCATTATATATACGTAATGATTAAGTTAAAAGTGCTTCGTATTACTACTTATATCCTTTCAAGAGGTCACCAGTTTGTTCCATGTATCCCAGCTAGTCAATCAAGGGAAAAGTCTCAGAGAAGATTAGCAAAAATAATAATTCTCTTTTCTCTACTTCTTCAGTACTTTTTTTCTCAATCACAGAACAAAACGCTCCTTCCCTTTTTTTCTTTCTTGTATTACATAAGATGTTTCGTTAGATTTTCAAGGCTGTTCATCCAAATGAAAAACAGTCCTATTGCCAGTTTCTGTGTATCTCCTCTAGCTAATAAACAGCAATTTTTTATTTTTATTTTTATTTTTATTTTTATTAGGAGCGTAGAGTGACAGCTCTCCAAGAACTTGTTCGACTCCTGAGACCTGGTGGGAAGGCACTCATTTATGTCTGGGCAATGGAACAAGAATATAATAAGCGGAAGTCCAAGTATCTTAGAGGAAACAGAATTAGCCAAGGAATGAAAGGGGCGCTCAGCAGCAATACATCAGTGCAAGGGTTGTTTGTCGAGCAAATGTCTGATGTGGACAGTCAAGATTTGGCATGTTCTGTCCCCTCCAATGATGACTTGCAGGAGAAAGGCTGTAATTCAAGGAAAGTTGGTAATTCCAAGCTTCCTATTCACACTAACAGGACTTCTTTTCATTCTCAAGACCTACTTGTTCCTTGGCACCTTAAGGGAAACCCTGCTAAAGACAAACCTGTTCAGCCATTTGGTCCGGATGGATCCCATGACCCAGGTCCTGTATTTCATCGTTACTACCATGTATTCTGTAAGGGAGAATTGGAAGCTGCCTGCCAGACTTTGAGTAATGTAAGCATTCTGCAAAACTACTATGATCAGGGAAACTGGTGTGTGATTCTTCAAAAGGTCTAATTATTTGTATGAACATACAACGTATAGGGAAAAAAATGTTCAGTTTTTTCTTAAAGGAGACTAAGTTGACTGTCTTTTAGTGGAAGAGAAAATTTGTGAAAAGTACCAAAATAGAGCTCCTGAGAGAACTTTGGAAGTAGAGATTAGTTAGGAGACATTAATCTGCTACTGTTGCTGACCTCATTTTATCCATAAATGTGGGCTCCTCCTGAGGGCTTTGATCTCTGTGTTCTTCAGAGGAACAGGAATGGTTTTTAAAAATGATTGAAGCAGTTTGTGAAGTCTTTGGGATCTATGGATAAAAGTACAGCACTTTGAAGATAACCTTTTGTTATAAATTGTTACTGAGTGAACTAAATCATGTAGAATCTCACTAAAGGAACTGTATAACATTTCAATAAAGAAAATGTTCCTGGTCGATATACAATTGTCTGAAGTTTAACTGTAACTGTTAGCTCCATAAAAACATAGATTATAACCACTCTATCTCCATACCTTACTAGCACAGGGCCTGACACATTTTAGTCAATCAGAAATACTCCCCCATTAGTTAGCAGGAGCTTCATTCAACAAATAGTCACTGAGCTTTTAATAAGTACCAGTTACTGTTTTAAGTACTGGGAATAGAGCAGTGAAACAGACAGCAAAGAAAGTCCAGTGATCAAAACAGAATGGTACTGGCATAAAGATAGACATATTGATCATTGGCATCAAATTGAGAGTTCAGGTATAGACCCATGCATTTATGGTCAGTTGATTTTTGACAAGGCTGCCAAGTCCACTCAACTGGGACAGAACAGTCTCTTCAACAATTGCTGGAAGAACTGGATATCCATATCCAAAAGAATGATAGAGCACCCCTATCTCAACTTTGTACAAAAACTATCTCAAAATGGATCAAAGACCTAGATATAAGAGCCAGGCAGGACCATAAAACTCCTGGAAGGAAAAAGTGAAGCATCTTCAAGATCTTGTGATAGGCAGTGGTTTCTTAGAACTTACACCCAAAGCACAAGCAATGAAAGAAACAAATAGATACAGGGGACCTCCTCAAAAATGAAGACTTTTGTGCTTCAAAAGACTGACAAAAAGGTGAAAAGGCAGCCTATTCAATGGGAGAAAATATTTGGAAACTACATATCCGATAAGGGTTAATACCCAGAATATGTAAAGAAATCCTATAACTAAACAATAAAAAGACAAACAACCCAGTTTAAAAATGGGCAAAAGATTTGCATAGACATTTTTCCAAAGAGGAAATACAAATGACTGAAAAAAAAAAAAACATAAAAAGATGCTCAGCATCACTAGCTATTAGGAAAAGGCAAATCACAACCACCATGAGCCCACATTATGGATAAAATGAGGTCAGCAACAGTAGCAGATTAATGACTTTTTAATATTAGCCATTTGGGTGGGTTTGAAATGTTATCTTTCTTATTTTTAATTTGTATTTCTTTGAAGACCAGTGATGTGAGCATTTTTACATATCTTATTTGCCACTTGTATATCTTGAAGTGTCTGTCATAATCTTTTGTCCATTTAAAAAAATTGAGTTGCTTGACTTCTTATTGAGTTGTACAAGTTCTTTATATATTCTAGATACATGTCCTTTGACATGTATATATATTGCCAGGATTTTCTCCCAGTCTGTGATTGCCTGTTATTTTCTTAACAATGTCTTTTGAAGAACCAACATTTTAAATTTTTATGAAGTTCAGTCTATCAATTTTTTAATTTTATAGATCATACTTTTTATGTCCATATAAGAAATTTTTCCCAATCTGTATCACTAAGATTTCTTCCTATATTTCTATCTAAGTTTTTATAGTTTTAGCCTTTACATTTACATCTATGACATATTTTGAATTAATTTTTGTATGTTGTGTGAGGTGGTTGGTGGCTGTTCATTTGTTCCAGCATCATTTTTGAGAAGAGTATTCCTTCCCAAAATGAATTGCGGTGACACCTTGTGGAAAATAAATGTACCATGTATGGGTGGTCTGTTTCTGGACTCTATTTTGTTCTTTTGATCATGTATCTATTTTTATACGAACCACATAGCTTTGGTTACTGTAGCTTAATAATAAGTCTGAGATCACATAGTATAAGGCCACCAGCTTAATAACACTAATAACACTTAATAAGCCAGCTTATTAAAAACACTTAATGCACTTAATAACAGAGCTTCAAATACATGAAGAAAATCTGATAAAACTGCAGGAAAAAATAGAAAAACTCACATTTATAGTTGGAGATTTCAATAGTTGATAGAACCTTCCTTTCGGCCGGAACCGCCATCTTGCAGTAATTTGCCAAAATGACGAACACAAAGGGAAAGCGGAGAGGCACCCGCTATATGTTTTCTAGGCCTTTTAGAAAACATGGAGTTGTTCCTTTGGCCACGTATATGCGAATCTACAAGAAAGGTGATATTGTAGACATCAAGGGAATGGGCACTGTTCAAAAAGGAATGCCTCACAAATGTTACCATGGCAAAACTGGAAGAGTCTACAATGTTACCCAGCATGCTGTTGGTATCGTTGTAAACAAACAAGTGAAGGGCAAGATTCTTGCCAAGAGAATTAATGTACGTATTGAGCATATTAAACACTCTAAGAGCCGAGATAGTTTCTTAAAGCGTGTGAAGGAAAATGATCAGAAAAAAAAGGAAGCCAAAGAGAAAGGTACCTGGGTTCAACTGAAGCGCCAGCCTGCTCCACCCAGAGAAGCACACTTTGTGAGAACCAATGGAAAAGAGCCTGAGCTACTGGAGCCCATTCCCTATGAATTCATGGCATAAAAGGTGTAAAAAAGAAATAAAAGACTTGTGGATCTTAAAAAAAAAAAAAAAAAAAAAAAAATAGTTGATAGAAGTAGTGCATAGAACAATCATTAAAGATATAGCAGACTTGAACAACACAACCAAGTTAATTGACCTTTATAGAACATTCCAGCCAACAACAGAATAATAAAACAAGACTCAATAAATTTAAAAGGATTCTAGTCATGAAAAATATGTTTTCTAGCCACAATGGAATTAAATTAGAAATTAATAAGGATTTCTGGAAAAATCCCCAACTATTTTGAATCTAAATTACCCTGCATTAAGGAACAACTCAAAGGGGAAATTAGAAAGTATTTGGCACTGAATAAAAATGAAAGCGCAACATGTTAAAATTTGTGTGTTGCTGCTTGTGCAGAAAATTGACAACAAAGTAAGCCTGAAACTGTTATTCTTAGAAAGGCCAGCTTGCAAGGTTGGCCCTTGGTTGTTGTCTGGGAACTTGGATTTCAGGAGGGTTCCCACCACCCTAACTGATAATAATGGCTCACTTGTCTAAACTGTGCGAACGATATGGTTTATGTTGAACACGTTTTCCTTCTGGGAGTCCAGAATTTGGGTACCTGCCAGCAGATGATGCCAATAAAAACCCTGGGCACTAAATCTCTTAATGAACTTCCCTAGTTGGTGACATTTCATATGTGTTATCACAACTTGCTGGAGGAGTTAAGTATGTCTTATGTGACTCCACTAGGCAAGGACTTTTGGAAGCTTGTGCTTCGTTTCTGCTGGACTTCATTCCATGTGCTTTTTCCCTTTGCTGACTGTGTTTGGTATCCTTTTGCTGTAATAAATCATAGCCATGAGTCCTCCCAGCGAGTCATAGAACCTGGGGGTGGTCTTGGGGACTCCCAGCACACTAGTGCTTAGGGGGGAATTTATAGCACTATATATCTACATTAGAAAAGAAGAAAGGTCTCAAATCCAGAATCTCTCTTAAGAAACTAGAAAAAGAAGAGCAAAAGAAATGTAAAGTAACAGACGAAAGGAATCAGTAGAGATCGGGGCAGAAATCAATGAAATAGAAAACAGAAAAATAGAAAAAAAATCAATGAAATAGAAAACAGAAAAACAGAAAACAAAACAAAAGCATGATCTTGGAGAATAAGAATAAAATTAATAAACCTCTAACCAGAGTGAATTGACCAGGGGTTGAATTCTATGATTTTTATAATTGCTGAATTCAATCAATAAAAGAGAATTAAGATAGATTCACATTTATCCCCTTTTCAACAAGACTAATTCTTAGTTGAAAAGGGATTAACAATTAACAAAAAATGTTTTTAATTTTGCAGTAGTATTCAAATCAAATAATAACAATTTAATTTGCAGTTTTTCTGTAATACATCTATTGAGGAAAGTAAGATACTGATTATGTATTAAAGAAATATATTTAATTTTAGTTTTTCTTTTGCTACTTTGAACATTTCTCTATTACCTGACATTTTAAAAAGAAAGTTAAAAGAGATGCTTCCTTGAGTCATTCCCCTCATTGCTTTTCTGCTTTGAGATAGCAACCTCAGCCATCAGTCAAGAATACACTAAACAATAAGTCCATTGTTCTTGCCAGAGCATTAAGTCAACCTGCTGAATGTTTTCCACTCACACAAGTGGATGTTAGAGAATATATTACTTCTCACCACACTACCTACTTCCAGCTGCTTCTCACTACCTGGCTACATCTGTGTAGTTTGCTCTCCCTTGAAGCTCAAGAAGAATTTTCAAGGTAAAATCTTACTGGCCTTCTGAGTTGTCTTCTTTAGAAGGCTCTGGATCTTGCCACAAAAGAATTGCCATAAAAGAGAGAAATATAAGATACAATGTGTAATTAACTTTTGTCACTTCTTGCCCTATAATTCTGAAGAATCATCATTCTTTAGGTAAGAGGAAGAATCTTAAGTTTTAATAGAGGGTGTTGAGGAGGGCATTATGTGGAGGGAGGATCAGGTGTTCTTGTAATTCTTCACTCCTCCCTCTACTGTTTGTCTTATCAACTTTTGAAAGAAACTATCTGGGGATTGAGAGTAGGAATGGTTTGATTAGAAATATTATTAGCTCCTCACATGTGACTTTAAAATCTTTATTCTGTGGAAAATAATTTGTTCAAATCAGCAGTGGATAAGATAGGTCGAAAGTCTAAGATAATAATGGAACTATGATGATTTGAACCACGTTTTACATATATTAAGAGTTTTAGCTGAATCTTTGAAAATTTAGCCATGAATGGTGGCAATTGTGTGCCTGCTTTATTTATTAGCATCTTCCTTGCTGAACACTTATCTAGTGTACCTGTTACGTGAGGCAAGTTGGTCTAGTGGTTGTAGAAAGAATAAAAGGTTTCCTGTAAGATATGGATTTGAACTTGAACTAGCTGTAAGGAACTTGGGGAAATCTGTATCTGTAAAGAGAATATAATAATACCTTCCTGGCAAGTTTTGTGGGTGGTTACATGAGATAATGTGTAAAATATTGAGCATAATACTTATTTTCCAGTAGATAGTCAATAAATGTCAGCTTGCTTCCCCCAGCCCCTGCTCTAGTCACATCCCTGAGAGCAATCTGGTCTTGACCTTTTCTAATCTCTGTGAGCTTATGTGGGTGTAGGGTTAAATTTGATGTTGACATTCATTCATACAGGTCATTCAATGTGTATTGTTGCCAACTATGTGCCAGGCACACTATTCTAGGTAATGGGATACATCAGTGAACACAAGATCCTCCTCTCATAGAGTTTACATTTTAGTTGGAGGGAGGGGTATGCTGGGATGTGGTGGAATAAACAATAAGCAGTAAGCATAGTAAGTAAGTAAACTACATATTATGTTGTAAAATGATAAATATCTGGGAAAAGAACATTCCAGATAGAGGAAAACAGCCAGTGCAAAAGTGAAAGGCCTAAGAAGAACTAAAATTAGTGAAAGTAGTTGGAGTTAAGATCAGAGAGTTTGAGGGGGTTGGAGAAAGAGTAGACCATGTAGTATACGCCAACAAGTTTTTGGGTTTTAATTTGAGGTGACGAGCTATTTGAAGGGTTTTGAGTGAAGGAGTGACAATGAGTTCGACTTTAAAGGAATACTCTAGCTGCTGTATGGAAACCAGACAGTAAGGGAGGAGGATGGAAGCAGAGAGACCAGTTAGGAGGCTGTTGCCATAATCCAGAGGAGAAGCAATGGTTGACTTGCAACAGCATGATAGCATTGGAAGTGGTGAGAAAGAATAGGATTTTGTATATGTGTTTTGAAGGTAAAGCCATAAGGATTTCTGAGGGGTTGGATGTAGGGTCTGAAAGAGAGGGGGCGTCAGTGATGACCCCACATTCATGAGTATGGAACTTCTCTGCAGTTCTCACAGTCTACTCTGGGACTGCTGTCCTTTATTTCAAATACAATTACTTCTGCAAACAAACCCTGCAGTTACTCTGAGCTCAGATATTCCATGCACTGCTGATCAGATAGATGTTCATTCAGTGTGCAGAAATAGAAATAAACAGAATGCAGTGCAAGAAGTGTCATCATACATTCCTTTAGAGACTATTAGGCCAAGATAAACAAATACAACTAAGGATTCCAAAACTTTATGAGCAATGGAAAGGCAGGTGATTGATGACACTCTATTCTTAGTAAATTACTAAAAAGAAAATGCTTCCCCAAGAAGAGCCAGACATGCATTACCATAACCTAACAATGTCCTTTGCAGAAGCAAGGGGGAATAAATGGTGATAAAAAAAAGGGCTTTAAGAGCTTTGTTGCTGCTTTCTTTTGTGACTCTATTTGCACGTCCCAAAAAATCTAAAAAGCAGTGTGAAAGAAAAAAACCACACGATGTTCTGTTGAGTGCAAAGTCTCATTGTCTTCACTCTTGGAAAAACAATTAGAGTGTGTTATTGATTAATAAGAAACAGTGAAAAAGCATTTGATGCAGTATTTAAGATAGTCCACTCTGGCTTTTGTAATTCTCAGCAAGGAAAGTAGGTTATTTAAGGAAATAAAAGCCTTTAAAAACTGTTTTAAAGGATCAACATGAAGAACTAAAGAGAGCACAGTAGAGTTAAGGAAGGCATTCTTAGTCTCTGGTCCATGAATAAACTTCAGTGCATTTGTGAATGACCTGCAATAGTATACAAAAAGCTTTGTTGCAGGTGCATGTGTACATTTTCCTTGGGAGAGGATCCATTTTTCTGTTAGCTTCCCACAAGAAGTTAAAAATCACAAACCAAAGTAAGATTCCAGGCACTGACCTTCCATTCGCTGCCTATGCCCATGAGATCCAAAGGCAGTGGCAAAGTCTTTTTAGTCTAAGCTTCAGAGGCCCTGAGAGATAGAAAAGGATGTGATGGTGCCCCTGGATTTTTGCAGTGTACAAACTGTCCAACCATATATGGCAGGTGTGTGTGTGTGGAGGGAGTAGTATCTCTAGATGATTATTACTTGACCACATATTTGGATCTTATGTGGAGAAAAGGCCATAAGTAAAAACTGAAATAGTATATCCATATTCCTTGAGGTTTTATTTGTGATTAACCCTAGGGAAGGGATAGAAAGTTAAGATAAGTATTTACTAGGATACTGGAGATTTTCCTGCAGGAAACTTCCTTTTATTTCTCTTAGAAGAAAAAGCAAAGCAAAACAAAACATAGAGAGTGATGTCATCAACATAGTGACAAACAGCTTCTGAAAACTTCTCTCCAGAGATTCAGTGAAAAAAAGGACAATTCTGAATGGTTAAACTCTGGAGGAGGATACAGACTGGAGAAGGACCCTGCAAATGCCAAATTGAAGAAAGAGAAGAAATATCAGGTAGGCATCTTCTGTCCCAGGCCAGCCGGTCCTCTCCCCTCCCCCTTACTTGGTCTCGGTGTGGGAAAGGCACAGAATCAGCAGACAGGACCCCTCCCACCAGGGGCACAGCACTGAGACATACCCCCACCATTTGAAGACGCAGGGGCAGGGGAGGACATTTCAAGGCCCAGGTCAGTGGGGGAAAAAGAGACGGAGAAAACATGAACAGAGACTGTGTTTCCAGCCCTGGGTCTGAAAGCCCTTCCCCCACCTTTGAGGGAAGCAGCAGCCAGCAGCAGTTTCCTTTCCTGGGGACAGCTGGAGTGCTGGGTCAGCTGAGGAAGTACTTTGCCACAGGTGGAGCCCCACATTGAGCCAAATTTTGGTCGGCAAAGTGAGGGCATAGGATCCCACAGTTTCAGCTCACCTGGGTAGATGCAACCTGTGCTTGGAGGCAAAGGAGCTTCTGAGGATGATTAAGTTACCGAAAAGTGCCATCTGCTGAACAGTCTTCAGACCCTTTTATTTTTTTATTTTAAATTCAGTTTTATTGAGATATATTCACGTACCATACAATCGTCTGTAATGTACAATCAACTGTTCACAGTACCATCATATAGTTGTGCATTCATCACCCCAATCTATTTTTTGAACATTTTCCTTACACCAGAAAGACCAAAAATAAGAATAAAAAATAAAAGTAAAAAAGAAGACCAAATCATTCCCCCACATCCCATCCTATTTTTTCATTTAGATTTTGTCCCCATTTTTCTACTCTTCCATCCATACACTGGATAAAGGGTGTGTGATCCACAAGGTTTTCAGAATCACACTGTTGCCCCTTGTAAGCTACATTGTTATACAATTGTCTTCAAGTGTCAAGACTACTGGGTTTTAGTTTGATAGTTTCAGGTATTTACTTCTAGCTATTCCAATACATTAAAACCTAAAAAGCCTTATCTATATAGTGTGTAAGAATGCCCTTTAAAAAAAAATGCTTAAAAGATGCTTCAGACCCTTTCTTAGGCCCACAGGAACTGGTTTACATACCCTGTATGGAAAACTGGTCCTGTTTTGGCTGAGAAATATGGAATACCCAACTGTTAAAGCAGGGCTGTAAAACAACAAACCTAGGTCTTGCTAGTCAGTGGAAAAAAGAGCACTACTGGAAGCCAGAAGATTTGTATTACCACACACAGTGAACTGCTGGAGTGCTCAGTGCCTACCTCCCATCCCTGTGGCAGGCCACAGTGGGTGCCTGATTTTGGGAGGAAGACTGGGGAGCAGAGCCAATCTGACAACTGGCCTGGGAGAGAAACAGAAGAGAGAGTGATCAAAGACAGCCAACAAGAAAACCCTAGGCAAAAAAGAGAAAACAATGTCCAGAATAAACTAATCAAGAAAATCAGATGCCTAGATAGCAAAAAATCATGAGTCACACCAGGAAACTTGAAGATAAGGCCCAAAGGAATAAACTAACACCTCAACTGAGATTCAGGAGTTAAAACAACTAATTATAGATGTTTAAACACATCTAAATAAAATCAATGAGTTGGAAAAACTGTGGCAAAAGAGATGAAGGATATAAAGAAGACACGGTGACCATAAGGAAGAATTTGTAAGCTTGAAAAAACAAATGGCAGAACTTATGGGGATGAAAGACACAATAGAAGAGATGAAAAACACCACAGAGACATACAACCACAGACATGGAGAGGCAGAGGAAAGGATTAATGAACTAGAGGACAGATCATCTGAAATCCTACACACAAAAGAACAAATAGGAAAAAGAATGGAAAAATATGAGCAGGGAATTAGGAAACTGAATGGCAACATGAAGTGCACAGATATATGTGTTATAGGTGTCCCAGAAGGGGAAGAGAAGGAAAAAGGGGCAGAAAAAATAATAGAGAATATGATCAATGAAAATTTCCCATCTTTTATGACAGACATAAAATTACAGGTCCAAGAAGTGCATTGTACCCCAAACAGTATTGACCCAATAGACCTACTCCAAGACACTTAGTAGTCAGATTTTCAAATGTCAAAGACAAAGAGAGTGCTGAAAGCAGCAAGAGAAAAGCAATCCATCACATACAAGGGAAGCTTGATAAGACTAATGTGGATCCCTCAGCAAAAACCATAGAGGCAAGAAAGCAGTGGTACGATATATTCAAAATACTAAAAATGAAAAACTGCTAACCAAGAGTCCTATATCTGGCAAAACCATCCTTCAAAAATGAGGGAGAGTTTAAAATATTTTCAAACAGACACTGAGAGAGTTCATGAACTGGAGACCTCCTCTATAAGAAATACTGAAGGGGGTGCTACAGACAGATAGGAAAAGACAGGAGAGAGAGTGTGCTGGTTTGTATATTTATGTCCCCCAGAAAAAGCCATATTCTTTAATGCATTCTTGTGGGGTCAGAGGTATTAGTGTGGGTTGGGTTGCAACCTATTGGTCTAGTGTCCATGGAGATGTGACCCACCCAACTGTAGGTGATAACTCTGATTGGATCATTTCCATGGAGGCATGGCCCCAAGCATTCAGTGTGGGCCTTGTTTAGTTTACTGGAGCACTAGATAAGCTCAAACAGAAGGAGCTCATAGCGAGCTGGAGCTGAGAGAGAGATTTTGAAGATGGCTGTTGGAGGCTGATGCAGACGTTTTGGAGAATGCCATTTTGAAATGCAACCTGGGAGCAAGCAGACGCCAGCCACATGCCTTCCCAGCTAACAGGTTTGCTGGATGCCAATGGCCTTTTTCCAGTGAAGGTACCCTTTGTTGATGGACACTTTGTAGCCTTAAGACTATAACTGTGTAACCAAATAAACCCCCTTTTATAAAAGCCAATCCATTTCTGGTGTTTTGCATTCTGGCAGCATTAGCAAACTAGAACAGAGAGGGTTAGAGAAGAGTGTAGAAATGAAGATATCAAGAGATAGAAAGAGGGTAGAGATCAGGCATTTGATGCTGAAGGAGTATAGAATGTTGAAGAGGATTGATTGTATGAAATGGATAGCACAATGCTGTGTGTTGGTAGCACAATACTGTAAGTACACTGAACAAAGATGACTGTGAGTACAGTTAAAAGAGGCAGGTTAGGGATATGTATGACACCAGAAGGAAAGAAAGAAGATAAGGACTGGGACTGGGATGGTATGTGTTCTGGTTTGCTAATGCTGCCATTATGCAAAATACCAGAAATGGATTGGTTTTTCTAAAGGGGGTTTATTTGGTTACAAAGTTATAGTCTTAAGGCCATAAATTATCCAAGGTAAGGCATCATCAATAGGGTACCTTCACTGGAGAAAGGCCATTGGCACCTGGAAAACCTCTGTTAGCTGGGAAGACATGGTGCATCTGCTTGCTCCCAGGTTGTGTTTTAAAATGTCATTCTCCAAAATTTCAGCGTCAGCTTTCAATGGCCATCTTCAAAATGTGTCTCTAAGCTGCTATCCAAAATGTCACTCTTAACTGCAGTTTCTCTGAAGTCCTTCTGTTTATGAGCTTTTATAGTTCTCCAGTAATTAAATCAAGACCCAAGCTGAATGGGCGGGACCACACCTCCATGGAAACAATCCCATCAAGAGGTCACACCCTAATTAGTTTACTGGAGCACTAGATAAGCTCAAACAGAAGGAGCTCATAGCGAGCTGGGGCTGAGACACACATTCACAGAGTCAGTAACTAGAATACAAGTTATTAGGGGCTGGGGTGAGGGCAGGGAATGGGAAGGTAATGCTTAATTGGTGCGAAGTTTCTGCTTGGGGTGATGGAAAAGTTTTGGTAGTGGATGATGGTGATGGTAGGTAGCAGAACAATGTGAATGTAATTAACACTGCTATATTATATCTGAAGGTAGTTAAAAGGGAGAATTTTAGGTTGTATATATGTTGTTAGAATAAAAAATTTTGAAAAGCCATAGGGTTGTACAACATAAACAGTGAACCCTAATGTAAACTAGGGATTATACTTAATAGTATAATAATATTCTTTCATACATTGTAACAAAGGTACCACACTAAAGCAATGTGTTATATAATAGGTAAAACTGAGTGTGTGAGTAGGATAAATGGAAACTCTGTATTTTCTGTATGATTTTTCTATAAACCTACAATTTCATTAATAAAAAATAAAGGAATAAAAAACAAAAGTCATACTAATAAGTCTCCCTGTTAGAGCTATTGAACAAAAAGTATTGAAACTCCACACCTTCAACCTAATCAAAAGACCCCCTCCACAACAGGTCTGCCCCCACAAGATTTGATTAAAAGAACATGGCTTTTCTCAGGTACTTAATAGATTCAAACCAGCACACCCTTTTATGTGCAATTGTTTCACCTCCAGGAGAAAGCTTCCTTTCCTCCATTCCTTCTCTGAGAAGAATAGAGACTTTTATTTTTTGATTTTGCAATTGGTTTCTACTGTTACTGCATTGGTGATCAGAGAATGTTGTCTGTGCTGTTTCTACATTTTAAAAAATTTATTGAGGCACGTTTCTGTCTGATACATGGATAGTTTTTGTGATTGAGCATTTTGAAAGAAGGTGTTTATTTGGGCATATAAAATTATACATATATATATCTGCCTTATTTATTATCTTATTTGCAAACTCTCTTTTTTTTTTACTTTTCAAGTTTAATTAAAGCTAGTCCTAACCTCTATACACCAAGACTACTAGGACGTCCAATATCACTAAATATGGCCTGTTTAAGGGTTCCCTCTATATCAGTCAAGGTCCCAGCAAATAGCAAGATAGCACACTCAAATAAGTGTAATATGAGAGAGTTTAATTAATGTGCTGTTTACAAAAGTGTGGGCTGGGTTAAAGGAAAACTTAGAAGAAAGTTAAAACACCCCAGGTCTAGCAACAGCTGGGAGCCATTACTCTTCCTAGGCATGAAGTAACAAGGCCCCGTGGCAAGGGGATAGTTATTTATGTAACCATGAGAGGATATCTGTGGGAGAGGGCTACCTGATAGGAGCTGTGCCCTTTGATAAAATAACACAGATATTCAATCTGCAGTCCTATAGGGAGCCAGGGAGAAGTACCCCTACTTCTCTCTTCTACCTGGCAGTCTTCTGCCCTAGGTCTCTCATTGGCTGAACCTAGGAGGAAACCAAAAAAACAAAGGAGCCCAGGTGTGGCAGCCCAGGGGTTGAACCCCCCCCCCCCCCACTTAGAGAAAGGGGTGGAACCTTGAGGGTAGTGGCCTCTGTGTCCAGAGCACAGACATTGAAGGTCACTGAGCCTTATCGCTGTTGGTAATCAACTTTCAGGAGACTCAGCTGAGGTTTCTTTGCAACCAAAGTCTCAGGAGGCTCTGCTGAAATCAACTTTCATGAGACTCATCTGAAGCTTCCTTGTAACCTAATCTAGCAAGGCTCTGCTGAACTATATAAGGCACTCCTCTTCCTCTTTTTTGCATGGATCATTGACTTCCATATTCCAGCCAGTCTTCACTGGGAAAAATCCTCCTGTAAGTAAGTCCCTAATTAAAACTCATGGGTTGCCTTTGGTCTTGGGCTTGAGTCAGGTTGCAGCACCAGGTGATGCAGTCCATAAGGGTCAGCTTCCCATGGTACAGAGCAGGGTGATAAAAGTGTGGAGTAGATTTCCCCACACTTGACTGACAACTCCTCCTTTTTGGTCTGGAAATCCCAAAATTGATTAGTTTCCTATTCCTGTTTCCAAGGATCTATAAGGTATAGATACTCTCCTGGGAGTGGGGAAAATACTCTGCAGAGAGAATCACTCACTACTAGATAATTTGCGAATACCAATACCAATCTGCTGCATCTTACAGGTATTATTATTATTATTATTATTATTAGAAAAACACTTCTAACTACCTTAGAAAGCAGAGGATTTTGAGAGGTGGGGGAAGAAAAGACAGAAGTTCTTTGGGTGCTAAAGTCAACTGAGGATAAAGAGAAAAGAGAGCCTCTACTCTACTTTAAAATTCAGTTTAAACTAGGTACAAGGGCTCGTAGGATACAATGTTCTCTCCTCTCTCTACGTAATGCTACAAAAGTAAGATTACCTTAAGGAACAACAACAACAACAAATCGATATGGCTCCAGTTGTAGAACATCCTTCATTATAGATCCTGCTTGGCAAATGAATAGATCCTTCTTTTTGGACTACACAAAATTCACACACACAAGCCAAGATATTGTTAACATGTTTGACCCACAGAAGAAAGTTTATGCCAAATGACCAAATATCAATTTCTATTCTGGGTGATACTAAAAGAACAGCTTTAGAATGTCAAGGTTGTGAAAGGATATCTTATTTGAAATACTCAAAACCTTTCCCCCAGGAAGCAGGTGGTCCTGTTTCTAACCTGGGCAGACTGTTTTTCCAGATGGCCTTCGAACATTGCCCTAGTCAACTGAACAAATTCAATGTCAGTGGAGAGGCTCTCATGAGGGAAATCTGGCTTGAAAACTCTGAGCCAAATGATTTTCTCCAAAGCCCATCTGAAGTGAGAAATGTGACAAATGACCTCTGTGCTTCCCAGATAAGAAATATAAAGCAAGCACACCTGTCACGACTCGGAGGGAGGAGGCTTGTTCTGACCACCGTGCAGACATCTGGTCAGCCCACTATTTGCTGGTTTGGAAAACTAACAGATGTGGTGTTAAGAAGCAACTTTCACAATTATGGGGGAAATGCTATTGGGCACAAGGGCTATGATCTATACCAGTCAATGATTTTCCCTCTATTAATTCTTAATTATTGGTGAATTATTATTTTACAAGGGGTAAAATAGCCCTTTGGAGGTTTTCCTACAATCTCCATATGGTGTACAATCACCTGGAGCTGTGTTTTTCAAAATGTGGCCCTTACCACCTGCATAAGAAAATCCAGGTTCCTGGGCTTGTCCAGCTAGGGTGAGCTAGAATCTCTGAAAGTGGGACTGGATATGTGTTTGGAAAGGCATTCTAGGTGATTTTTTTGTGGGTTCTAATGGTGAAAGGGGATTTGATTCTTCTTCTGTTTTAAATATTTCAAATAACAAGATCACTGGGGTCAGGATAAAGCCTCTATTATACAGCTAACAAAAAAAATTAGAGTAAAGGAAGAACTTTGTAAACTATAAAAACCTAAGTAATTGGTAATTGACTATAATAACAATAAGAGATTGTGTTAGTGGAAAAGTGGAACGGATTGGTGTAAGAATTTAGAGAAAGGTTGAGATAACATTTGGCCAGGTAATTAGGGAGGACTTCATGGAACGGATGACATTTTAGCTGGACTTTGAAGAATAGGTAAAGATTTCAATTGGTGTAACTGGTGAGGGAATTACAAAGAGATGAAAGCAGAAAAGCATACACCCAGACTTCACTCAGTTTGACTGGAGCAGTGGTTCTCAACCTCCAGTACATCAGAATCACTAGCGGAGCCGTTTAAAACTATAGAGGTATGGACCATGCACCAGGCCAATTAACTAAGAATTTCTGAAAGTTGGGTCCTGGGTGTCCCCAGGTTATTCTAATGGGCTGCCTGGGCTGAGAACTACTATGTTAGAGAGTGGGGTCTGCACTAGGGAGAGGGGCAAGGAAAATGAGACTGGAGAGCAAGGTTGGGCTAAGATCACAAAGGGCTACAAATGCCAGTTAGGAAAATTGGAACTTAGATAATAGAAGCAGAGTACTATTGGAAGGTTTCTGAGCAGCAGGGTGATTTAATTAAAGCAGTAATTCAGGAAGGTTAATCTGGGAGAGGTGTACAGAATAGATTGGGGTGGGAGGAGGGAAGGCAAAACAGGATGCAAAGACCAGTTAGGAGGCTAGCTGGAGTAGTCCATGAATGATGTGGAAGAGAAACATATAAGCCTCTTATACCAACAACAACCAAAAAAAGGTCAGAAAAATGAATTTCTTCTTTAAGGAAGATGTACAGCTTCAAAGCACTGTCTGCTTGACAGTTAGATTGAAGGTTAAGGAAAAGGTGTCAGCTTGAATGTATTTTTGGTTCTTTGACACTATAATAATTGATCCATAAGCTCCTACTTAAAAAAAAAAGATAATTCTTGCTCTTGGAAACTTGATGGATTACTGTCTTTTTTCTCTCCCCTCTCCTTCTTTTTCTTACTTCCTTTCTCTTTCTTAACAGATTAAAAACCTCTGTTGCCTTTTAATGGTTTGAAATGCTTCTGAAACATTGTTCAGATAATTATGCTGCTTGGAAAAGAATTAACATGAAAACAAAAGGTGATTTTTAAATTGCCTTAGTTGATTTAAAATGTAAAAATTTACTAAGCTTTTCTGAAAGGAGCATGGCATACACAGCATATGAATTCTATTTGTTTTAGTGGTGTTAGAGAATCTTAAGCACAACAGAAAATTTTCATTTGCTTAATTGACTTTGACAATGAGTTGATAAGAACCTGAATGAGTTGGGTAGCAGTAGGTAGGAAAGAAAGGAATGGTTGTAAAAATACTGGAAGAGAATATGTAGCAACTAATTCCATGGCAGAGAACAAGGGCAAAAGGTGAATAGTTGGTGTCACTGAGAGAAATCGAGACATTTGAAGGAGAAATTGGCTATGGAAAAAATAAATTCAGTGTCAGCTACTCTTGAGTTTGAGGTGCCGCCCTTTCCCCCTCCTCCTCGTTCCTTCCTCTCCTTTGGCCTGGTAGAGAAGATAATCCAAAAGGTTACCATCCTGAAGAAAACTGTCCAATTCTGTACCAAATTTAGCAATCTAATTTCAGTATTTCTTTCCTAATAAACAATGAATCTCTATTGTTCACTTGATCCTGGAACTAGCCCTCTTGTCTTTCTGCTGGTTCTTTCACTAACAGATTGAATAAAACTTTAATATGTGTTAAAAATTATTTTGTCTGAGTATTTTACTTGTATAGTTTCTAGCTTTTAGCAACTCCAGCCTGCAAATATAATCACATTTAGGAGTTTGTTTTATGTAAGCCACGCTTTTTTTAGGAAGCAGCATCCTCGGGTCATAAACATACCTGGGCCTTTGGCAGCTGCTGGTCTCTTATAGTTCACTGAACAACAGAAAGAAATTGCAAACTATTGTCATTCCCTGGCTCTGTCACCATGACCATGGCATTAGCCTTCAATGATAAGCGCTGTAGAAGCAGGGAGAGGTCTTTTTAATAGTTCTCTGTTTCTTAAACCCTTCTTTCTTCTAGAGCTGCATTGTCCAATATGGTAGCCACAAACCACAAGTGACTATTTAAATTTAAATTAATTAAAATTTATAAAACTTAACAATTAAATTCCTTAGTTGGACCAGTCACATTTCAAGTGCTCAAGAGCCACATGTGGCCAGTGTCTACCATATTCAACAGCACAGATAGAGAATATCTAGATGATCGCAGAAAGTTCTATTGGATAGTGCTGGTATAGGAAACTTTGACCTTGGGGGAAAATGTACAATAAAAAGACCACCACAATCCCAGGAATACTTATCTGGAAATCTGACTTACAAAAAAATTTAAAAAGACAGCATTATTCTACACTATGTCATGTTGTACTTTTCATGTTTTTTCCCCTCCTTGGTAAATGTTATCTCTTGCAGCAAGAATTGTTCATGAACATAGTTGGATGTCAGCAGACAAATTGTAAGCTCTCAATCTCCATTTCAACTATTCCATGTGAGCTGAGGCCCTTGGAAGGGAAAATGTGCTTTATCCTAGAAAATAGGATGAGGCTTCAAGAGGCAGAATCCCTCAATAATAGACATGAAATCTTGGGGCCTGAATCATGTTTTGCACAAAAGACATGCTCAAATCCTAACCCCTGGTCCTGTGGATGTGAACTCATTTGTAAATAGAAACTTTGAAGATCCTATTTGGATAAGGCAAAAGGGAATCAGAGTGTGCCTTATTCCAATAAGGCTGAAATCCCTATAAGCAGAGAAATTTGTATACAGCAAATCAGAAGACGTCAGAGAAGGAAAGAGAGATTTCCATGTGATGGAGGCAAAGATGTATCGACAAGCCAAGAAACACCAAGGAATGCTGGCAAGCCATCACCAGCAAGCTACAGACTCCTGGCAAAAGCATGGCCTTGAGATACCTTGATGTCAGATTTCTAGCCTTCAAAACTTTGGGGTAATACATTCTTGCTGTTTAAGCCAGTCATTGTGTGGTATTTGTTATAGCAGTCCTGGTAAACTAAGACATGATTGTTCTTATTAAATTTAATCCATTTATTTTCTTGGGGTACAGTGACCTTATGAATTGTCCAGGTTTTTGTGGTCTGTGAGAAATAGTCCCACACAAAATTAAGTAAAAGAGGAAAGGAGAAAAAGAATGTTGAACTTTGCATCTTCCTTCAAGAAGGTTAGTCATGATGAAAATTAATCTAGAACTTGAGGAAATAAGCAGAAACAATAGCAACATGGTAGCTCTCAAATTTCTGTATCGAAACCCTCCTGACATCTCCCTATATGTGGCACCATTGATATTCTGCCCCTTGAAGAGTTAGTTTCTTCGATTACCAACTTATTGGGGAAAGATCATATTTACTTTGTAAGATATATAGGACCTCCTCACTGATAGCAGTTGATAAATATGAGTGAATATTAATTAGGGAATTATAAAAGTTGTTACAATTATAAAGTAATGAGGAGACTTGCTGCCACTTGGGGTCTCCTACTTGGGGTGGAGGTAGACGGTGATTATCATAGTTCAGGTTCTGACCTCAGGATTGCAGGTCCAGAAACTCAATTTTAATAGGACAGCCAAACTTGATCAGGAACAGGGAACCAAGTCTCAGTACCCCCATTTGTAAAAGACAGAGCATAAGATCCATTTGTTCCTGTATAATGGGAGACATTTCTTTCCAGAGACTAGACTTCAATACATAACATCTGTTATATGTTCTTATAGTTCCAGGCACTGCCTTGTCAGTATTAGGGTTCTCAGAAGGTAGGTTATATCCAAAGATGCTTGTGTAATACATAGAATAAAATAGAATTGGTACCCTCTGGATTTGTGCAAGATGACATTGAAGAGTTTTCAGGAACATTTTTCTTATGCTGTGGGAAGAACTGACAAAACATTAATAGATCACACTTCTCTGGTGATTGGCATCTCACAATCTTCTCTGCCATCCCCCCTTGGAAAATGGCTGGTGCTTGTTCTTAGCTTTTTTCTTTCCAAGGCTCCCAAAGATGGTTCCTTTTCTCATTATATGGTTTTTACTGCTTTTCGTTCACCTCAGCCCCTGACATGTTGTTGTCAGCAATCAAGGCTGGACTAACATGGATTCAGAAATCTAAATATGTTCTTCCCTATCTACCCACAGCCTCAATCTAGCTCTCAAATCTTTTATTCAAGATTAAAGGGCTCTATCAGTCAGGGTTCTACAGAGAAACAGAACCAACAGGATATGTATGTAAATTTATTAAAAGGAACTGACTCATGCAACCTTGAGGCTGGCAAGTCCGAATTCCATATGGCAGGCTGTAAGCTGGAAACTCAGATAAAGGTGATGATGCTAAAGTTCTTAGTCTGAATTCCCCAGGGGAAGCTGGCTGGCTGGATATTACTACAAGAGCCAATGCTGAAGCTGAGTCTGAATTCCTCTTCTAACCTCTGAAACCCTCAGGTCTGACTTCGAAGTCTACCAACTGATTGGATGATGAGTGTCGGTCAGGAGGAGAGACACCTAAGGAGATATCAACGTATTCCAATATAGGTGTGGAGTTCCCAACAGAAGCAAGACTTACACAGCACTGGATGAACAACATTTTGCTCACACAGAGAAGAGACAGAGCAAGGTTATCTTCACTAAAGGGCATCAATTCCCAATAGCCTTCGGGTCTCAATCCATGGTAATGCAGGGAGATGTTCTACACGCAGCACTCTTCTCTTGTGTTTGTGTGCTGTAGCAAAGAAACCCTGCTCCCTTCCCACCAGAGACAGACATACCACCACACTATCTCCGGTGAATACTTAGACATGCTTAGGACAATAGGGGATGGAATGTACTGGCAGTCCTCTCTTCTACTACAGGATTGTGTTTTATCCTGCCAGGTGGGTGTGTCAGCCTGGCAGGTCCCAGGGAAAGGTTGCAGGCTGTGCTAGGACTGTCCCCTTCCACAAGGAGATTCCCAGCATTGCTGAGGCCATCTCCTTTGTTGATTGTAGATGCAACTAACTGATGATAGATGCAAATCCCATGTTGAAATACCCTCACATTATCAAGCAACTGGGCACCATAAGCTAGCCAAGTTGATATGTGAAATTAACCATTTCAGCCCCCAAGTGGGGATAATATTTTAAAAACATAATCTGCTTTGACATGTTGTTTGTCAGCAATCAAGGCTGGACTAACATGGATTCAGAGATATAAATATGTTCTCCCCTATCTACCCATAGCCTCAATCTAGCTCTCAAATCTTTTATCCAAGATTAAAGGGCTCTATCATTGAAAAAAATGCTTTTCTTCTTTGACATTGCTGTTCTATTAAATTTATACCTAACACCACCTCCTCTTCTACTGTGAAAGACAGTAGAAAATACATAATGGTTAACAATAAGGATACTGAATTCAGACTATCTTAGATCTTGTATAAAGTAACCTCTTTGAGCTTACATTGTCCATCTGTAAAATGAGGATAATGATAGTACCTTCTATTAGGATTGTTGCAAGGACTAAAAGAGATAATGCATATAAATTGCTCAACACAGTTCCTGGTACACAGGGCACAATCAGTATGTGTTAGCTTTGCTCCTTCCCCTGTTCCTCTCTTCTTCTCTTTCTCCTCCCCCTCCTCCCTCTTTCTAATATTTGATTAGCTATTTTTACTATCAAATAAACAATTGTGATTGCTAAACATGCGAACATTGCAACAGCTGTTATTGACTAAATGTGTTCTCTCACTTTTTCCATTTCTGACTAGGTTATTTTCCTATTAGTGCTTGGGTACCATAACTATTCGCACATTCAATGCCTTACTCCAAATTATACTCCATGTCCCTCCCTAATACCATCAAATAATATTGTCACATGATATCTAAAGTGGTCACAATGACTGACTTTTCGACAGAAGCATGGGATTTTTCTATAGCAAACATCTAATTTAAATATTGAATCCAAGACTCACTATCCCCTGCCACCAACAGACTTCTGTAATGTCTCCTATAATTATAAGGCACAGTTCTCAGAAAAGCAGGGTCATTTTAATAAAATTACAAGCAGAGCATAATTAGCAAAGTAAATCTGCTGCTGAGGAAAATAATTGTGCTCCAAAGTACAATTGTGATTTAGGACAATGCTGTATTGAAATATGTTACTACCTCTTTCCATTACTGTGGATAATTAAGAGTTGATTGGTACTTAAAACACAACAAATTTTATGTGTGAGGAAATAGAAATTCATAGTTTGTCATTCCCTGCTTTTCTTCCTTAGAGGACTAAAAATGTGCCAACCATAGGCTCAGTCAACCCAGTTCCAGAAACAGTGAAAGCCTCACTTGGCAAAAGAGTGGGAGCCTCTGACCCACAGATATGGGTGGGACCAATAGTCTTGACCCCAGGCACACAGCACAATGGAGTTTCTGTTAGGTAGGAAGAGAAATTGGTAACAGCATGGTCTGGAAGAACTTAACAGGGGAAGCAGATATGGCCATGTCCAGGGAGAAATAACACTCTTAAGTCATTAAGATTGAGGCTTTTTAATCAATTCTGTTCAGGGCAGATGTCATTCAAGCCAAGGGGCAGGCTGTGGGGATTCTTAGTAATGGGGTAGGGAACAGAATCATATAGGTTGGGAGGTCCATTCAAAATAGTTTGAGGGGTATCAGCGCCAGGAAAGAGGATTACAGGTAAGGGAGATCCCTGAGCTCCCATCCAACTGAGCTGAGGCAAAGCACCAGGTTCCAGTCCCAAAATTCAGTGCCAGTTTTACCTCAATGGAGGGAAACCATAAACTGGGGAAGAGGAGTAGTCAGGCAGGTTGATCAGGTGGAGTGGGTATGTGAAAGGAAAGCACACATTGTGCGAGATTCACCCCCAGAAACACCAGATACAGAGCAAAAGAATATTCATGTAATTTTCTAGTACATGAGGCACTCCAAATTTCCTGGCAAATTAGACTCTTTGTGGCACTCTACTGCTCACAACTGGTCAGGATTCAATGGAACAATGGTGAAAGTATTTTCAAAGTGATTCTACTAAGACAATAAATAGTAATGAAAGAGTTCATTGTGGTGATATGTCTAACATGTTTCCCTTAAAATTCAACTATGCTTAAAATTAAATTGAAGACATTAGCACTTAATGTGGACAAGATGAGGTGAAAGTAATTCTGCATTAGAAAAATTGAATTATAGGATACATTTTAAAGAAATAATGATATTCATTTTAAGCATTCAATATTTAAACTATTGTCAAGTAAAGGGCTCACCTCAATAAAAATACACTATTTAAATTAACATAACAATTATCTGGAAACAGAAAGTTCAGATCATACATGCACTTAATTTAGAGAAATTAAATTACTTGTGGGTTGGCAGAGAGAAAAAGAGAGAAAATTACAGACATCTGGCTCACTAACATGCCTCAGAGTGGGCAGAGAAGGAAATTGGCTAAAGCAGATGAACCACGAAAGGGTGGGGATTTGATAGGGAAAGTGAATCTCATCCCTAAGGACACCAGATGCTGGATAAAGAAGTATCCATGTTCTCTCATTCAGTCTTAGTTTCCGGGTGCTTCTTAAAGACTGAGAACCCCTGGTGTTGACCATGAACCCAGTGTTTAAAGACACCTAAGTTTTGGACAACATAGTCTCTAAATATAAGCCAGCTACTGTATCTGGGGTTCAATCAAAGAAATGGTGATCTGCTCCAATTCTGGAAAAGGTTTCTTAGTTTCCTACATGACTTGTGACGATGAATGCAATGAATCTAGCTAGCATATATGCCATAAATATTACAGAGAAAAAAATGGGTTAGTATGGCTTCAGGTAATCAATAAGGAGATGATAAGGCCTTAGAGAAGTATGAAAATAATTGTTGCTGACATACACTGAGCACATACAGATGTGAGGCACTGTTCTAAGCTTTACACATTTTAACTCATTAAATTCTCACAGCAGTTCTAGTATATACTATCATTATTCCCATTTTACAGACAAGGAACTAAAGCTCAAAGAAGTTTACGTGAATTGACACGGCTAGTAGGTGACAGAGTAAACCCAGGAAATCTGGTTTTAGAACCCAGGAAATCTGGTTTTAGAACCTGAACATGTAACACCTCACTAGTACCTTTCAAAGTATTACACTAATGGCTTGAGGACAGGGACTTTTAAATATGTGCTTATTGACTTTAGCACATTGTTAGAAAATGTTCTTGACCTTTTTGTGGAACTCTACCGTCATCTAAAGACAGCCTTATGTTGAAAAAGAATTAAGATTGCCTTAACAGAATAGAGTGGCCATATGATTTTTCATCGAAATGGGGCACTGCCAAAAGTAAAGAAGGGGTGCCATTGATAGATTTGCCAGGAAAATAAGTATAAATTATATTGTCTCAGGCAAACTGTGACACGTATATGGTCATTCATTCTTACAAGACATGTTTCTACTTAAAAAACATGCAGACGCCTGGTGAAGTTGCATGTTGCTGTTCACACTACATATAATACATGTATATTACTATATATGGTTGTTTTCTTCAGACCATGTATCTGTACTATATGGGCAATTTAAGGGATTTTTAAGGACAGTCTTGACTATCCTTGACGTTTGCCTTATACACTGATGAAATAAGTCCTACAAAATGTGACAACGTAGACGGGTTAAGTATATTGAAACAGGTTCTCTTATCATAATTCTCTGGAAAAATGTTTTTCAGAAATTCTGTTTGAACTGATAATTTTTGACTTCCTATAAAAATTAGCATGAATTGCAAATAAATGAAGTCTAAAAAAGAGTTTTCAAACTGTAAGTAGATTAATACATTTCTTCAGATAAATTCAGCTGTTCAACAAATTTGTTGAACTCCTATGTGCCAGGCACTTTGCTAGATGCTGGAGATACAACAGGAAACAAAAATTACGCAAAAAAACAGTTAATATAGGTACAGAGAGTGATAAGTACTATAATGAAAATAAAATAGAGCAATATGATCAATATGATAGAGTAATTGGGGAGTAGTGTTGGGGTAGGGAAATTAGATTGCATGGTCAGGGACAGCTTCCTCAAGGAAGAGACATTTGATCTGACATACGAATGACAAAGAGTTGCCAATCATGCAAAAGTTCCAGGGAAAGGGAACTCTTAGTGCAAAGGTCTTAGTTGGGAATGAGAGCAGAAAGGAAACCAGTGTGACTAAGGCACAGTGAATAGGAGGTGGGGAGGTAGGAGATCTGGTCAGAGGGGTGGTGAAAAGATAGCAGCCATGCACCTTCTATGACTGGAAGACAAGGTTTAAATATCTCATTGTTCCTTGAGCCTTGGCTGTCTTTAGTAAGAAACCAGCCAAGCAATGTTAGGATCTGGTCTCACCAAGTCTGGACAGACCCTGTGAGGTGGATGCAGATGCAAGTGGCTACTCTAATCTTAGCTGTAGCCATGTTGGCATGGTCTCTTCTCTACATTTTCATGATGTGGTAATGGACAGGGAAGGCAAAGGAAGATATAACAAGATCTGGGATTTAGTTTCTTGAGGTGTCCATTTCCTGTGGTGCTTCTTTCTCAATGATAAAATGACCTTTCAAAGTCCGTCTGCTGGGGATTATATCATGCCCTCCACAAAAGGCATGTTCGGGTTCTAACCCCTGGTCCTGTGGTGTGAACTCTTTTGTAAATAGGACCTTTGAAGATGTTATTAGTTAAGATGTGTTAATCCAATATGGCTGAAGTCCTTATAAGCAGAGGACATTGTACACAGAAAGAGAAGCTATGGGGAGCAGCCAGAAGCTAGAAGTCAATGGAACTGGGAAGAGAAAAGAGAAGATTCCACCAAGTGTGTTGTCATATGATAGAAAAGCCAAGGAACCCCAGAAAGTGCCAGCTAGCTAAAAGATACTAAGGAAGAGGCAAGCCTTTTAGCTTCTGACACAGTGAGCCAATAAATTACTGTTAAGCCAACCCATTGTATGGTCTTTGTTTTAGTAGCCAGGAAACTAAAACATCTTCTGATTGATAGAGATGCAAGGTTGCTATGTAAATGCTACCAAAGTTGGTAGAAAATGCTTCGTGGCCTGCTGTCTTGGGGGCTTTGGTACCAGGTAAGCAGATGCAGCTGCCCCTCCAATCAAGCCTGCTTTGGTGGGTTATCCTGAACTGAAATATGCCAAATAAGCAGTGTGAAGCCTCCCTAACAAAAGGAATCAAATTAGACAATCTCAAAGAGGCAGTCACTTCTTTTTGGTTGTAACTGACTCTGGAATTTAAAAGATAAGAGTTCAGAACTTAGAGACATGCAAAGGATATGGCTTCTTGCAAATTCTTACCCAAGAGCCATAAATCCAGATACCTACCAGACCTCTCCCCTTGGATATGCATGATGTTCCAGATGTCATTGAGTTAAGAAGGCAGAAAGGAGAGGGAAGTGGCTTATCTCAACCCTTCTTTGCTCATTTACTTGGGCCAAATGAATTAAGTACTCGTAATGTTCAGCCTCTTGATGCAGAGACTTATAATTTTGCCAAGGAAGAAAACACATGAAGTTAATCAAGCCTCTAGATCTAACTAGTTTATTGGAAACTTGGGAGTTGAAGAAACAAGTGACACTATGAGGAAACTATCAGATTGAGAATTCTACTATACAAATAATACATCCTGGAATTCACCCCATAGCAAGTTATATAGCTCTTCCTAATTCCTTTTTACAGCTGCATAGTATCCTTTTATAAGGATTTATTCATTCATTTATGGCTTGTTTTCCCCACCAGAAAATTAGTTCTATCAGGGCAGGGATTTTTGTCTATTTTGGTTCTGGTGCCTAAAACAGTGCCTACCATAAATAAATGTTTGTTGAATGAATTTCAAGGCAAATGGTGGCTTTGATAGAGAAAATCATGAGGTTTACTTGTCTGCCGTCCATACTAGACTCTAACTTTTCAGGCAGGGCCAATGCCTTTCATCTTTGTCGACTCAGCCTTTATATTGTACCTGAAACATATTCTATGTTTGATAAATGTTTATTGAATAAATGAGTTTAAAGATTGTTTAAATTCAATCATTCAGTGTCTTGTACAAGGAGGGGAAAAAAGAAGAGTAGGCATTTTGGAATTTTATTGCCATAAAGTCACAAATCTATAAATTTCCTTGATAGTCTTCTCTGAAGAATCAGAGGAAGATTGAAAAGTCTCCAAAACAAGATAACTGAGGCAAAATTAAAATATCATCCTGCTTTTACTTGGAAGCCCACAAACCACACTATTTCTTAGAAAATAACATTTCAGGCTTATCTTTCTATTTTAGATATAACTGCTTTTACTATTACACACAAAGGCAGCAATATAATAAAAACAAAATGTAAAAATTTGCCTTGTAAATAAGGAAGTAAAATAACATAAGATTAAAAATAAAATTAAATAAAAATGAGTAAAATAAAATAATAAACAGTAAATACATTTATTTATTGCCTAGGTGAGAAGAAAAGAAAGATCTCAGTCCTCTGTTCTTTCCCCCCCTCTATCCATGTGTGCATGCACTGCATTCCATCCTTAAACTTCTGCCCATTGTACAGAGAACAAAAAAGGTGAATTAATTTGGGGCTCAAGAATCACTGCTCTTCTTTCAGTTTATTTCTCTTGAGTCAAGGCACCCAACATGATGCACAAAATGTTTGCAGAATAAGGAAAGGGAATGTTCTATTGGTTTCTAATGGGTTGGAGATAACATATTTTTAGAGTTTCTAGATATAGGTAACTGGTTATAGAAAGGTGAAGAAGATTTCTTTTCACTAGAATATAAGCTCAGTGAGCGAGGGGACCCTCACAGCCCCAGAGCCTAGCGCAGCATTTGGTACACAGGTTCTTAGTAAATGTTGAATTTATTAATGAACTCAGTCTGTCCATTGGTAGCGGTCTTGTATATTTTCCTGCCACGTTATATTTTATTCTGATGTGGAGAAGTGAAGAGGAAAAGCCAAGAAATTCTGGGCATAATCTGGGGTAAGGGAGCTCATCTCTTTGGACCTCAGCTTCTTTTTGAAATTATAGGGATGGACCAGTTTAAAATTCTTTCCATCTCAAATAGCCACATTATCAGGGTTCCATTTAAATTATCCTCTAGGTATTTCCTGCTGAGTTGATGGTGGAGAAATTAAACATTGCATCAACACATACAAATTAACCACTATAACCAAAGAAATGTATCTGAAGACTAACAAAAATGCTTAAACAGCATTGTCTAATAGGGACTTTCTGTGATGATGGAAATGTCTTTTATCTGTGCTGTTCAATACAGTAGCCACCAGCCACATGTGGCTATTGAGAAATTGAAACCTGATGAGTATGACTGAGAACCTGAATTTTAAACTTTATTTAATTTATATTTATTTAAATTTAAATAGCTACATGTGGCTAGTGGATACCCAAGTGCTAGTTTCCTCCATGAAAATGTAAATTCTTGCAATAATTATGTTTTAGTAAGTCATCTGGGTATTCTCAGAACCTAGAAAGGAGTGGAACTGAATGTCTTGCAGGAATGTTAGTCTGGGAAGCCTGACTGGTGAAAGTAATTCTTTGAAAATGAGAAAAAGGAGTGTTCCTGTATTGAAAGATTAAACAAATCTGTATTCAGTTAAGAAAAAATTTATTGAACAGCTACTGTGTGCCGGGCAGTGTGTTAGGCACTGGAGATAAAAGGTAAGCATCGCATGAGCCCCACTATGTGGGGCCTCTGTATCCAGGAGGGGAGCTATACATAAAAATAATGATGTGTCAAGTGTCCATGACAGGGACTGCTAATTATTCCCTTCTGTGGGTTGAATTGCAGCCCCCAAAAAGATATGGTGAAATCCTAACCCCAGGTACCTGTGAGCTAGATCTTATTTGGAAAAAGGATCTTGGAAGATGAAATTAGTGAGGATGAGATCATACTAGATTAGGGTGGCCCCTAATCCAATATGACTGGTATTAAGAGGAGCAGAATTTGGACACAGACACACAGACACATGGAGACAGATACAGAGGGAAGACAGCTGTGTGAAGATGGAGGCAGAGCTCGAAGTTATGCCGCCATAAGCTCGGAATGCCTGGGACCACCCGAAGCCGGAAGAAGCAAGGAAAGATTCTTCCCTGGAGGCTTTAGAAGGAGCATGGCCCTTCAACACCTTGATTTTGGACTTCTAGCCTCCAGAAACTATTAGAGAATAAATTTCTGTTTTTTTTAAATACATTTTTTCATTGTGAAATCTAACGTATACATGCAACAGTGATAACTTTCAAAGTATGATTCAACAAGCAGCTAGAGAGCAAATCTCAAAGAATGCCATGGGTCACAGTTCCACAATTTCAGCTATTTCCCCACTGTGAAACACAACATCTACAGAAATTTCTGTTGTTTTAAGCAACCCAGTTCGTGGTAATTTGTTATGGCAGCGACAGGAATCTAATATATCCCCCAATATCTATTCTACCTTCTACATTTATTTGTAGAAAGTCTTGAGTTTTATCTGAGCAAATGTTTGCTCAGCTAGAAACTACGTTTTCCAGACTCTCCTGCAACTAGTTGTGGCCATGAGACTGAAGTTCTAGCAAATGGAAGGTGAACTGGTTCATATCCTTATAAAAACCTGGATCACATCTTCTACGTGCTCATTCCCCCTTCTATGCGCTGCCCTACAGATGTGGTAGTATGGGGCCAGCTTTGGTCTTGTGGATGAGGACAATACCCTAGAGAACCAAACGAAAAGGAACTGGTGTCTCCAGAGGCTGGAGGAGTGCGGCTCCCTATCTCTAACCACCTTCCTCAGGCTGTGCTGTTAATTAAATTAATGCAACACAGCATTTATTTGTCTCATTTGAGCCACTGTATTTTTGGGTCCCTTTGTGAAAGCAGCTTAGCCTATACCATAATAAATACAGTGATAGGGCAGAAGACAAGAAAAGTGCTATGGGAGCAATTATTCCAGCCCTGCAGGGAAGGGAACACTTATTTGAGGAACTGTTGTTTAGTTAAGCTTTGAAGTTATAGACTGAGTCTTGTGTTCATGGTATGTATGAGAAATATCAATAATATACCTTGTTTCCAAAGTTCTGAATAATGAAAATGAAACTTAAAAATCTCTAAGATTTATGCTTGATATAGACAGCAGCTGTCAAATCTTACTCAGAAAAAATACGAGCTCTCTGGTGACAAGAAAGCAGCATTTCATCTATATTGTTTTCAAAATGGAAAAAGTACTTCTGGTCATTTTCCTGCTGTAATTGTTGTGATACATGTCATTGTCGAAAAAACTGGTACTAAGGAAAAATAATAAAGGAATAACACGAAAAGAAGATTCACTTTGCCCCTTATAACTGAGCCCTCCTTCCCCTTCCAGTGCCAGATACTAGAATATGTATTAGCAATTATCTTAGAGAAACATTGATTAGAGATAATCATCTGTTGAGGGTGGCCATATAAAAATGGAACAAACATAAAAGAATGTTTAATCACTTTAATTTAAGCCTAAGCAATCAAGTTTTATAGGAATTTTCTGTGGTTCATAATGTTATTTTTTATCATGCAAATGTGCCACATGGATTTTGTAATATGAAACTGTTTTGGCATGATTAAGATTGATTAATAACTTTTCTGCACTTATTAAAAAGAAAAACTCTTGGGGAATGACTTATACATGATGGACCACTGAGATGTTGTAAGTAATGAATGCTTTATTTGTAAAAATCATTACCAAACCATTTTACTCATTGACAAACAAGAAATGACTCATTGCAGGCTGTAGTTTCTCTTCTACATGGCAATGTAGAATAGTGGCTAAGGATATACATAAGGGAGCAACACTATTTCAGTTCAAATCCTTAGGTGCTATCATCTACCAGCTGTGTTAACTTTGGCAAATTATTTAACACCACCATGCCTCAGTTTCTTATCTAAAAAATAGGAATTAAATAATAAAATCTGTAACACAGGGTTTTTGGGTTAATTTTTATAAAGCATTTAGAATGGTGCCAGGTATATATTAAATCTTAAGTGTATTTGGTCAATAAACTAACTTCAGAAGTGATTTTGAAAAGACTGATAAAAACAAATGATGTTTCTGTATGGCATAAAAAGAAATGTGCTATCAAGCCATGGAATAACATGGAGGAATTTTAAATTAATATTACCAGGTAAAAGAAGCCAGTCTGTAAAGGTTACATGGTACATGATTCCAACTGTTTGACATTCTATAGCATGCTATAAAAAGATCAGTGATTACCTTAGGTTTGGGGGAGAGGGAGGATTGAACAGTTGAAACACAGGGGATATTTTAGGGTAGTGAAACTATACTCTGTGATTCCCTAATGGTGGGTACATGATGTTATGCATTTGTCAAAAACCGTAGAACTATATAGCACAAAAGTGAAACTTAATGTATTAAAAATTAAAAACAAAACAAAACAAAACAACAAACATTGATGAGGTTAGTGGATCTCAGAATGGAATGCAAAATGTGATAAAAGGATCTAACTATTAAAAATATATGAAACAACCTCACTAAAAGGAGTGGGAGGAAAGGTGCCCACTTAAGAAACTTTGGAAATGAGTGAAGTCTGTAAGAAACTGTACATAAGCACTGTCCTCTAGTTGATAAAGTTTCCCACAGGGCCATGGGTTAACAATTCTGACACTGCTATATAAATGAACTGGAATTGAACAATTAAGGAAACAGATGGCAGATGGTGGGATTCAGGTTCCTCACTATTTGCTGTGGGAGGCTCCAGAGAAGCAAGGGAGGATGATAGAATGATCTATGTGATAATGGATTAGAGTTGGAATAGATACAGATGATTACATATAGAAATATTTATAAATATGTGTATATACATGTTAGTATACACACGTATCTATCCTTACTCTGTCAGTTGATAGGACCTAGAAACAATGACATTATGAGCACACATATAGTGCCCACGTCTTGGCTTCTAATTCCATTCTCCAATATGAGGAACCAGAACTTCTTGGAGCAACGGCTGATTCTGGGACTGGAGCAGGAAATATACAAGATGAGCCTGGAGCATCTTGTAGTGCTAGAAAATAAGGAAGTTCTCAGAAAATCAAAACCAAAGAGCAAACAAACCAACAAAGATGGGGCCACATCAAAGGGACACAAGAGTCAAGTGAAAGAGCACCCAATGGCAAAAGCTGGAACAATATAGGCAACAAAATAAATAAGGTGGTATTGGATTATAACTTCAAGTATAAAATAAAATCCATGAGTCCATACCAATATAAAGAAATGACTAAATATATAAATAAATGGGGCAGAAAAGACAAATCTCCAAGATTTTGGCACTAAGTGTGCTCACTGCTACTGGACTGTCAGTTTCTAGGCTCTCTCAACTGCGAGAGCAAGGAAAGACATGCATAACACATGTATGCACATATGCAGAAGAATTCCAAATAATTTATGTAGATACTCTGCTCCCAAGAAGGTGGAGCATAAATCCCTACTCACTATGGAGGGCTGAACAAAGTGACTTCTTTCCAAAGAGTACAGTATATAAAAGAGGAGAAAAAGAGTAACTTTACAGTGAAAAAACCTGACAAACACTACCTTATCCAGATCAACAACCTTAGTGCTAATCATGTTGATAGTATGTACCCTTGGTAGGATGTGATTAAAATGGCACTTTACCTATGTGGTCCTTCTCCCAAAACCCAATACCCCAGTCTAATCATGAGTAAAATACCAGAAAAGTTCCAGTTGAGGGACATTCTACCAAATACTTGACTAGTACTCCTCAAAATTGTCAACGTCATCAAAAACAAGGAAAGTCTGAGAAACTCACAATCAAGAGGAACCTAAGAAGACATGACAACTAAATGTATATGGTATCCTGGACTGTTAAAAGGACACTAGACAGAACTAAGGAAATTTAAATAAAGCATGGACTTTAATTAATAATAATGTATTAATATCGGCTCATTAAGTGTACCAAATATAACATACCAATGTGAAATGTTGATATTAGAGGAAACTGGATGTGGGGTATATGGAAATCTATATACTACTTTCTCATATTTTTTCTGCAAATCTAAATCTGTTCTAAGTATTAGAACAAACAAATCAAAATGTGGGTATCTTTTTGTCCAGCAGGGACACAGAGAAGATAAAATGAAAGAGCATTTCAGATTGATGTCTAAAATTGACATGGCATGTAAGACGAATGTGAATGTGAATGCATGGTGCATTACAGTGATTCCTGTAGTACGTAACAGACATAATATGTATTTTCTGTATTCAAATGGGTATTTTTTAAAAAGTTGATTACTATGATGAAAGTACATAGCATTTCATCCTGTTCTATTCGATTCCAAGATGCTATCTGATGTAGAAAGGGGTGTGGCTGACAGTACTCCATGGTTGCAGAGGGGGCATAGGGTCCTAGGATTTCTCAGTGCCTCCTGGATCCTAACTGGTTTTTGGTGCAGTGTGGTTGGTGCAGCTTGTCCCCATTCATTTCATTGGTAGCACTCTGATTGTTGAGCATTTACAGTCCTGACATCTGTTCTGCTTTTAAGCTTAGTTATGGTTTTTCCCTTATTGCATTAACTTGCTGATATGCTTCTAATGAATTCCTTTCTTTGCTTAAATTTGTCAAATTTTATTCCAATTGCTTGTAATCAAAGAATCCCAGCAGATATAATCAATTACAATATTTTAAAATGATTTTTAAAAGATTTTTAAATGATGCTGGTAGTCTGATTTTAAAGTTCATATTGAAAAGAAAATATTTAAGAACAGCCAAGAATATTCTGAAAAAAATGATTATTTCTTCTAAAGACAACAAAAAATGCTATAAACTATAGTAATTAAAATAGGGGCTATGGCTGCTGGAGTAGTGATCAACTGGACGGACTCCAGAAACAGCCCCATATACACATGGGAATTTACTATATGCTAAAAGTACAATTTCAAAACAGTGTGGAATTAATGAAGCGAATCGACAAGTGGTTGTGAGACTTTTGGATTTCCATATGGAAAAAAACGTTACAAACTGTGCAGCGATGACTTGACCAAGACAATTTTTTTTCCCTTGACCAAGCTACTGGTCTTGTCCCTCCCGCACCATACCTGTTTCCTTCCCTGATCTGACTACCTTGAAACTAGTCTTCTAGATACGGGACTGCAGAAAAAAACAACAGACTGTAGGAGGAAAAAAGTTGGGGATGGTGGCGGAAAGACAACTTCAGATAGTAGCTTATTCCAAGTTATCAACTTCATTCTCTTTCCCCTCCCCTTTCAACAGAGGGCTTACTGGTACTTTTACACTTGCCCTGAACATAAAATTCAACCAATCCCCTGCCTTCCTCAGAGTTGAGGTCTGCTCTCTCTCTCTTACCATGGTAGCTATAAATAAAGTTATTCTTGCCTGCTTCGCACTGTCCTGTGCGGTTTTTTGCTTGACAGACTAGCCAGCTACCAAAATCTTTTCTCCAAGCACCCGGAAACTCCTCTGGTGAGAAGGGTCCTTGGGTGAGAAGCCCTGACTTAACCTCTATGAGTTTCTGCCTTACTCATCTTACTCTGCTTAATTCAAGAGGAAATAGGTGAGAAAGCCGTTAGCACAGTGCAAAGCGTATAACAAATGCGCACTGACATTCATTCGGCTCACAGCGAGCCTAACTCGTACGTTAAACAGTGCGAACCTTCCGCAGTCCCCAAGTCCGTTCTAAAACCTGGATCTGGCGTAATCAGCCGATCCTTAAGCTGCGCTCAGATCTGCGCATGCTCTGTAGATGGAGCAGGCCCCCCCCCCTCCTCCCCCTCGTCGGAGCCTCGGTTTGTTTACTAATTTACGACGGTCGTAAACTGGGGTTTCCTGACGGCTTCCTACCTTTACGACGATAACAACTATGGCGGCTGCCAGTGGTAGATTTGAAAGTGAGAGGAGTATTGAAGAACGTAAAGAACAGACTCGGATTGCCAGGGCCGAAGTGTTGCGCCAGGTACCTACTTCCGTTATGGGTGCTTTGGAGCCATTTAGAATCGTGGGAATGAAAGGTTCCCGAGAGCTAGGCCTTCAGCCCCTCGTCCTCTGCCTTCAGTTCCATACCTTATGTGGGCGGGGTCTCCCTTTGGGATGTCCCCGAACTCTTGGGTTCTCTCCATACTAGATGCTTTGACTGTCCAGTTGCTCATTCTTTTTGCAAGGTAATCTGTTCTTCTTCCTCTGAGTTTCTTTACCTTTTAAAGTCACCCCTTCTCGACTTTTTCTATCACCTAGGCTGCGCACGTTGAAGGGACTCGGCCTCTTGCAACAACTCTTCTGCCAACGGCTTCTCAGCCTGCCCTCGCTCCTGTTGTATTTGAAATGAAATTTTTTCCTTTTGAGGAACATATGCAAAGCGCATTGGAGTAGACTGTGTATGGCTGCTTCAATCTACTGTTAGTAGTATTGGTATAAATTCCAGGCTTATTGTAAGCCCTTACTGATTGAAACAAGGATTGATACTTGAGACCCTCGAAAAAGGTTGAGAAACATTGTAGTTTTCATTAAGATTGAAATACATATTATGTTAAAAAACGGAGGAAGTAAATTGTATTATGTTATCTGGAAGCTAGTCAAGATATGAGAAGTTTGACAATGAAGGGGAAAAATTAGTTGGGGGGCTACATAGTGTACAGAGGGTTTTATTTTGGTTTAAGATGGAAGGGTTTTAGACGAGTTGAAATGCAGGTGAGAAGGAGCGAGTAGAGAAGAGGTAAAAGAAGGGGATAATGACAACAGCCAGATCTTAAAGAGTGAGTGTAGGCTATTAGACTTGGACAAGTGAAAGGTTGGTAATGTTCCCAGATTTCAGAACCTGAAATACACGCATGCACACACACACACACACACACACACATATATTCTTCATCCTTTTTTCTTTGATATTTCAAGCAGTGTTTAGAAGGAGTAGGGTTTGTAATCATCCTTGTAGATCCTCCTCTCTTTAAGACCTATCTGCAATCTCAGCGTGACTTGCTGTTATTTAGTGTTCTTGTGAAAGAAATTAGACATTGATATTTAAATTGCAGTTTTTTTTTTTTGAGATTTGGGGACACTTTGTTGACTATTACTGGAGAAAGGAAGAAAGATAAATTTGTGGGAGGATGAGTGGTGACAAAGCAGTTCTAATAGAACTCTCTTGGTAAAGGACAGCAACCTATCAGATTAGATTGTTGAATAGGAACTATGAAAATTATTTATTTTTGTGCAGACTAAGGGTACCTTGAAAACTGACATCTGTTTGCAATGTTAGAAGTTCATTAAGTGTTTTCTTATTGTAATGCATTTTCTTTTGAGGGGAGTTTCTGTTTGAGCTTCCTTACTTTATTAGTGTGGAATAAAATGACTCTCACAAATTCTGGAAGAAGACAACTTGCAGTTTACCCTCTGATGTATTAAGAAAAAATATTCAAAACTTGGAAATAAAGCAAAAATTTTAGTGTTTCCCTTTAATATCAAAGTAGAGACTAGGCTAAGAAGCCTGCTTAATGGTCATCTGATTAAGGCAATGTAATTTTGTTTGACTAACTGTTTACTCTTGATGATAGCTAAGACTCTGTAAACTAATAATTAACTTTTAGAAAGTAGTGAAGATATGTTAATTCCTGATTGGTAGGGAGGTAGAGAATATAACCTCAAAGATTATTGTTCCTTTGCTCTGTTGGACATTAACCAGTTTTGAATCTAATTTAGCAATCATATTCCAGCATTATTTTTTTCCATTGACTATATATGGATACATTTCGTATATGTGTAGTATATATTTTTTTAAACTAGCTTTGTCATATTGCTGGTTCTCTCATTAATGAGGGGACATGTGCTCATTATGTATTAGTGTGAGAACTGTGTTTTTAACTTTATAAAGATTATACTTTGATAATTGAAAGTATAGAAAATTTCCTAATCTGTGCCATTGTGTATAGGTAATACATTCTTGGATATATGGAATAAAAAGTGCTGTGTTTTAAATATTTACATTTTATTTATATATATATTTATTACAGAAATTGCAGATTTACAGAAAATCGTGCATAAAATACAGAGTTCCTGTATTCCACCCTACTATTAATCATGCCTTGTGTTAGTGTGGTACATTCGTTACACGAATGAACATTTTTATAATTTTGCTATTAACTGTAGTCCATTGTTTACAATGTATTTATATATTTTTGAATAGTTAATAGATTCATATAGTTCAAAATTCAAAAGATATGGAAGGGTAAACAATGAGAAAATCTCCCATTTCTGAGCTAAGCCATCCATTTCCCTTCCCTGGAGGTAAACAGTGCTACTTACTGCTCACCTGTTCTTCCAGGAATATTTTATGCATATACAAGCAAATATGTTCATACCATTTGTCCACTCCTCTTCCCACTTTTTTACACAAAATATAACATACTTTACACACTGGTATTGAACTTTGGTATTTTCTCCTAACAGTGTATTATGGTGGTCACTCCCCATCAGTATATATAGAGATACAGAGCTTCTTTTCTTTTCTTTTCTTTTCTTTTCTTTTCTTTTCTTTTCTTTTCTTTTTTCTTTTATTTTTTTAACAGCTGCAAAATATTCCACTGTATTGCTGTATCATAATTTATTTAATTAGTCTTACTGAATTACATTTATTTCCAATCTTTATTAAAAAGAAGACTTTGATGAATAATACCATCTGTAGTCATTCATGTAATAACATTTGGGCATATGTGAGTGTTTTTTTGGATAATCTTTCACTATTACATTGCTACAATGAATAACCTCATATATGGTCATTTGTACATATTATCATTTGCACATATATACTTATATCTGTTGGATACGTTCCTAGAAGTGGATATATGTTTTTGTAATTTTGATAGGTATGACAAAGTTGCCCACCATAGAGGCTGTAAGAATTTACTTGATCATCATCAGGATATAAAGTATCTTTCCATACTTTTGACATCATGGTATATGTTATCAATTTTTAAAATATTATTTTAAGATGATGTTAATGTCAATCTTGGGCCTGATATTAGGTTAGTGATTTCTTTGTTCTCTTCTCCTGGGTATTTTGATTATTTGCTTATTTTCCAATAACTCCCTCAGAGAAAACAAACATTCTTCCCACCTTGGTTTAATATTTCACATTTTCATCTACTCTGAACATTGTGTGACTGAGACCTATATTTTCCTTATGTAGCTTTTATGTATTTTTTCCTTTCTGTTTTTCTTTTCAGTCAGTGTCTGAAATAAGGATGTTTTTATCAATCTTGTGATACTCTTTGGAGAAGTTTTGAAGCTTCTTTTTAAAAATGGGTGTTAAAGGGATGGTTTTTTTTTTATGGCTTCCAAATGAAGCATTAACATTTGTAATAAGTGCCGTATGACTGATAAGTTCTATGAGCTTTGAAGCACTGTAAAAATCTGGGAGGGTTTTATGAAGATGGTGATAGAGTATAGTGTTTCTTCAGACTGCTTATGCCCATGGCCATGACGTATTTTAACATAATGTCAAGGCAAGGCTTACAGGTTTGGCTGGGAAAGAAACAATGAACTCTTGTTAGATTCAGACAGTTTATAACTTATATAGACAGTAAAAGCAAGAGTAGTTAAAGTGTCAGCTCTTTCTGTTTCTTGTCCCAGATGATGGCACTGAAACAAGGGGCCATGTGACTGCACATAGATGGGGGGACACTCTGTTGCTGAGGAGCAGATATTACAGCTAAGTAGTTTTATAGCCTGCAGGTATTCTCTAAATAGAGGGTGAGGCAGAAAGCTTCTTACTTCATTAGAACCTGGGAGGTGATGAAAAACTGTCTCATGACAACTCCCAGGAAGATGGGGAGGCAACTGGGAAATGGCCTACCATCAGTTCCCCACAAGCCTCCTATGATGTCTTGTTACAGGAGGATCATGAGGCATTCTTCCAAGACCTAGGTCAGCTGAGCTTAAGCCTTGCCTTCATGGCCTGTATGAATAAATGCAAAGTTGCTTAGGTGTCATGGCAGAGCCATTCCCCTGCACATCTTAGACTACCATATGTTTTATGGTAGTTAAGAACTTCTCTAAGGATAAATTAATCATATATGTTAGATATTTCACTTTTTAAACCTTCTACTTGATGAAAATGTATACAGATTATCTCATTCACTTAATCACTTGTGAAGTGTTTGTACCCATTGATGCAAGAATAGAAATACTTAAGAGACTTCTTGCGAGTGATTTTTGTAGTTGAATATGCCTTCATAATCCGTTCTTCTGACTTTTGATACTTCAGAATCTTGCTTTTGAGTCTACTCTCCTTATATCTGGTTTTGTAGTTAAAGGAAATAATACTGTAACTCTTTTTCCCAGGAGTTTATTGTATCATGTTTTTAAAGGAGGATAAACCACATAATTTATCATCTAAGTTTTTGAGAGTGAAAGAGGGTGCTATTAATAATTATTGAGAGAAAAAGTCATGAATGAGGACTGAAAGGGCAAACTGGGTCAAATGGTCACCAGTGGAGATCAGTTAGTCCAGTCTTGTTGCATTGATGAGACAGCTGAGAACCAGAGAGGCAACGGCTAGGAAGGTATGGGCGTGTGTGTGTGTGTGTGTGTGTGTGTGTGTGTGTACACACATACTTTGAAAAATTACATTGTTTTGGATATGCATGTCTTTTTTTTTTAAAAATTTTATTGTGATAAAATGGCTCAAAACTTGCCTTTGAAACCATTTTTAAGTGTACAATTCAATGGCATTTATTACATTACAATGTTGTGCTACTATCACCACCATCCATTTCCACAACTTTTTCATCTTCTTAAATAGAAACTTGGTATCCATTAAACAGTAACTCTCTATTCCTGTCCCCCAGAGCCCTGGAAACCTCTAATCTCTCTGTTTCCTTGAATTTGCTTATTTTAGATATTTCATATAAGTGTAATTATGCAATATTTGTCCTTTTGTATCAGGTTTATTTCATTTAGCATAATGTTTTCAAGGTTCATCCGTGTTGTAGCATGTATCAGAATGTCATTCCTTTTTATGACCGAATAATATTCCATCGTAAGGATATACCTCAAAATTTTGTTTATCCATTCATCCGTCTATGGATACTTGGGTGGTTTCTACCTTTTGCCTGTTGTGAATAATGCTGCTGTGAACATTGGTATACGTGTACCTGTTTGAGTCCGTTTTTAATTCTTTTGGATACAAACCTAGGAGTGAAATTGTTGGGTCATATGGTAAATCTGTATTTAACTTTTTGAGAAACTGGCAAACTCTTTTGCACAGTGATCGCATCATTTTACATTCCCACCAGCAATGCATGAGGGTTCCAATTCCTCCATATCCTTGCTAGCACTTGTTACTCTCTGTTTTTAAAATAATAGCCATCCTAGTGGGTGTGAAGTGGCTGTGATTTTGATTTGCATTTCCTAATGGCAAACGATTTTGAGTATCTTTTCATGTGCTTATAGGGCTTTTGTTAATTTTCTTTGGAGAAATGCCTATTTATGTCCTTTGTCTACTGAAAATAACATTTTTGAAATATTTGTGTCTCTTAAAATTTTATTTTAGAAGATTGCCAAATCTACAAAGTTTTAAAAAAGCAAACACTTGCCATATTCCAGAAGTAATTAAAATTTTGGTGTACATTCTTCTGTTTTTTTTTTTTTTTAAATTTTTTTAATTTTTTGTATGTCTGTCCACGGATCCAGATCCTCAAACTCTTTTCAACAAAATTGGAGTCATTCTCAAGTGTAGTTCCATCCCACATTTTGTCATTTTTATTTTAAACAGTTTTCCATGCCATTAAATAATCTCTGAAGGGCCTGTTTTTTTTTTTTTTTTTTTTTTAATGGCTTCATACTATTTCATCTCATAGATATGCTAAATTATTTATTTCCTTTTTCTATAGTTGACCCATGGATTATTTCCATTTTTTCACTACTGTAAATAATGCTGTGATTAATAAATATCCTGCTAGGTATTTGTGCCAGTTTGAATGTATTGTGTCCCCCAAACACCATTATCTTTGATGTAGTCTTGTGGGGCAGACGTTTTGGTGCTGATTAGATTTGCTTGGAATGTGCCCCACCCAGCTGTGGGTGATGACTCTGATGAGATACTCTGATGGAGGCATGGCCCCACCCATTCAGGGTGGGCCTTGATCAGTGGAGCCATATAAATGAGCTGACTCAAAGAGAAGGAACTCAGTACAGCTGTGAGTGATGTTTTGAAGAGGAGCTACAGCCAAGAGAGACACTTGAAGAAAGCACAGGAGCTGCAGATGAGAGACATTTTGCAGACGGCTGTTGAAAGCAGACTCTTGCTCCAGAGAAGCTGAGAGAGGACAAATATCCCAAGTGCAACTAAGAGTGACATTTTTGAGGAACTGCAGCCTAGGAGGAACGTCCTGGGAGAAAGCCATTTTGAAACCAGAACTTGGAGCAGACACCAGCCACATGCCTTCCTAGCTAACAGAGGCTTTCCAGACACCATTGGCCATCCTCCAGTGAAGGTACCCGATTGTTGATGTGTTGCCTTGGACTCTTTATGGCCTTAAGACTGTAACTCTGTAACCAAATAAATCCCCTTTATAAAAGCCAATCCATTTCTGGTGTTTTGCATTCCAGCAGCACTAGCAAACTAGAACAGTATTTTATTTCATTTAATTTTTATTTCAACAAACATTCATTGAACTACCCTGTAAATCCTCCTGGGGATGTAGAGCTCTTCTACAGATGTACCTATTTCAAGGAACATATAGGCAAATAGAATATAGCTGTAATAAATTTTATAGTAGAGGTATGCTGTATTAGTTAGGGTTCTCTAGGGAAACAGAATCAACAAGAGATATCTATAAATATAAGATTTATAAAAGTGTCTCACACAACTGTGGGTATGCACGAGTCCAAATTCTGTAGGGCAGGCAGCAGACTGGCAATTCCAATGAAGATGTTTGATGAACTCCTCAGGGAGCAAACTGGCAACTCCTATGAACATATTCCATAAACTCCTCAGGCAGCGAACTGGCAACTTTAATGAACTCCTCAGGAAACACTTCACTGGTCAGCCGAAGAAGTGAAGGTCGTCTCTGTGTCTTACTTTAAATCTTCAACTAATTGGATTAAATCCAGCTGATTGCATTCTCTCCTTGTGGAAGACATGCCCTTTGTTGATCTAATCAGTCAGAGCTGCAGCCAGTTGACTGATGATTTAGTAAAACAGCCTTCTGGTTTATTAACTGGCCATAAATGTCCTTGCAGTAACAGTTAGTCCAGTGCTTGCTTGACCAGACACCTGGGTATACCATCACCTGACTAAGTTGACACATGAACCTAGCCATCACATATGCATAGAATTTTTTTTGAGATTTTAAATGCAATTTTATTGAGATATATTCACACATCAAATCATCCATCCAGACTATACAATCAGTGCCCCACAGTATCATATAGTTGTGCATTCGTCACCACAATCAATTTTAGAACATTTTTATTACTCCAAGAAAAAAATAAAAATGAAGACTCAAAACATTCCATACTGCTTATCTCCTCACCCCTACTATTTATTTATTTTTTGTCCTTATTTTGTTACTCATCTGCCCATACACTGGATCAAGGGTGTGTTGGTCACAAGGTTTCCACAATCACACGGTCACACGATAAAAGATATGTAGTTACACAGTCATCATCAAGAATCTAGTCTAATAGGGGACTGGTGGTTTGATGGGTTGGGCCCTCTACCACAGGTTTTACCCTTGGGAAGACGGTTGCTGCAAAGGAGAGGCTAGGCCTCCCTATGGTTGTGCCTAAGAGCCTCCTCCCGAATGCCTCTTTGTTGCTCAGATGTGGCCCTGTCTCTCTAGCTAAGCCAACTTGAAAGGTGAAATCACTGCCCTCCCCCCTACGTGGGATCAGACACCCAGGGGAGTGAATCTCCCTGGCAACGTGGAATATGACTCCCGGGGAGGAATGTAGACTTGGCATCGTGGGACGGAGAACATCTTCTTGACCAAAAGGGGGATGTGAAAGGAAATGAAATAAGCTTCAGTGGCAGAGAGAATCCAAAAGGAGCCGAGAGGTCACTCTGGTGGGCACTCTTACGCACACTTTAGACAACCCTTTTTAGGTTCTAAAGAATTGGGGTAGCTGGTGGTGGATACCTGAAACTATCAAACTACAACCCAGAACCCATGAATCTCGAAGATAGTTGTATAAAAATGTAGCTTATGAGGGGTGACAAGGGGATTGGGAAAGCCATAAGGACCACACTCCACTTTGTCTAGTTTATGGATGGATGAGTAGAAAAATAGGGGAAGGAAACAAACAGACAAAGGTACCCAGTGTTCTTTTTTACTTCAATTGCTCTTTTTCACTCTAATTATTATTCTTGTTATTCTTGTGTGTGTGCTAATGAAGGTGTCAGGGATTGATTTGGGTGATGAATGTACAACTATGTAATGGTACTGTGAACAATTGAAAGTATGATTTGTTTTGTATGACTGCGTGGTATATGAATATATCTCAATAAAATGAAGATTAAAAAAAAAAAAAAAAAAGACATAATGCTGAGCAAAATAAGCCAGGCACAAAAAGAGAGATATTGTATGTTACCACTAATGTGAATTCTGTGAAAAATGTACAATGTTTTATACTGTAGAATGTAGGGGACCTAGAGATACCAATTAGTGGAGGGGGAATGATAATCTAATAAGAACAGATAAACTGTGGAGGGTAATCTCAATGTTATGGGAATGCTCAGGAATGATTATGGTTTGTAAACTTTCTTGGATATAGTAAGATCATGTTGGAAGCAATAGAGTTATTTTAGGTTTTTTTTTTTCTCTTATTCCTTTGTTTTCTTAGGGGTTGTTAATTTTCTTGGGGTATGGTAGGAACATGATGGAAGCAATGTAGTTATTTTAGATTATTTGTTTTTCTTACTCCTCTGTTTGGACATGGTTTATTAATTTTCTTGGGGTATGGTAGGAACATATTGGAAGCAAAGTAGTTATTTTAGGTTATTTGTTTTCCTTAATCCATTGCTTTGTTTGAAATGTTGTGGGGTTTTTTTGGTTGTTGTTTGCCTGTTTGTTTTTAATTTTTTGATAAACAAAGTTAAAAAATTGAAAAAAAATCAGTAGAAAAATGGGAGTAAAAACTAAATGACAAATAGGGTGGGATGGGGGGATGGTTTGGGTATTCTCTTTTCATTTTTATTTTTTATTCTTATTCTGATTCTTTCTGATGTAAGGAAAATGTTCAGAAATAGATTGTGGTGATGAACGCATAACTATATGATCATACTGTGAACAGTTGATTGTATACCATGGATGACTGTATGGTTTGTGAATATATTTCAATAAAACTGAATTAAAAAAAAAAAAAAAAAGAATCCAGTCTACTGGATTACAGTTCAATAGTTTCAGATATTTCCTTCTAGCTATTCTAATACACTAGAAACTAAAAAGGAATATCTATATAATGCATAAAAATTACCTCCAGAATGACTTCTTGACTCTATTTGAAATCTTTTAGCCACTGAAACTTTATTTTGTTTCATTCCTTTTCCCCCTTTTGGTCAAGAAGGCTTTCTCAATCCCATGATGCCAGGACTAGGCTCATCCTTGAGAGTCATGTCCAGTGTTGCCATGGAGACTTACACCTCTGTAGTCATGTTCCATGTAGGGGGGAGGGTAGTGAGTTTATTTACAGAATTGGCTGAGAGAGAAGCCACATCTGAGCAACAAAAGAGGTTCTCTTGGGGTGACTCTTAGGCATAATTATAGGTGGGCTTATCTTCTCCTTTGCAGGAATGAGTTTTGAAAGGGCAGGCCCCAAGATCAAGAGCTTGACTTTATTGAATTGGGAGTCCCTAATGCTTGTGAGACTATCAGGAATTCCATGTGGAGATTTTTGAGTTATCTTTTTATTATTATTGCCTTGTAGCTTACCTGCATTATGGTAAAAAATCATGCTCTGAATTATTTCAATTCACTACCATATCTGCATAGAATTTGAGAAGCATCAAATTCAACTTCAGAGTTTGGAGGAGATAAGGAATAACTATTCAGGAAAAACTTGCTTTAGTTGACCATTGTTGGAGTGCGAATAAAAATTAACACTTGTTTTTTAGAAAAATGATTCTTCCTGCAGTATTTTTTTTTTTTTTTTGAGGGGTAAAGAGATCAGGTGTTGTAGGTTGAAGGCACAGGAATCGATGTCCTAACGGTTAGAAAACTTTAAGGCAGTAGCACTAGGAATGGTGAAAGGAAAAAGAATTCAAGTTGTAGTTGAGGTAGGAAGCTTAGAGAGATCGAGTGTCTACAATAGGTTCCGGGATTCTGCCCCTGTTTGGTGGCTGAATTCTCTAGATAATGTGGAGATGTGTGTGTTTTTTTTTTTTTTAATTGTGAAATATAACATATTTACATAGAAGTGATAACTTTCCAAATGCAATTTAACAAATAGCAAATTTCAAAGAATGCTATAGGTTACAGTTCCTCAGTTTCCGTTATTTCCTTATTGTGAAATATAAATGCAAAAAGGTGATAACTTTCAAAGTATAATTTAACAAGTAGTTATATAGGAAGTTTCCAATAATGTTATGGTTTATAGTACCGTAGAGTCAGTTATTTCCTTATTGTGAAATATAACATATATACTAAAAGGTGATAACTTCCAAATTACAATTTAACAAGTGGCTATATAGCAAATTTCAAAGAATGTTATGGGTTACAGTTCCACTATTTTCAGTTTATTCCCTTCTAACTGTTCTAATACCCTACCAACTAAGAAAAAGAAAATTATATATAGATTCAGTATTCATAATCCTTTGTTAAATTTTATCTTGTTTTTTTCCTCTAGTTTAATCATTTTCCTGATCTTCAGGGATGTCTAGGCAGTGATTACCCTAACTTGTTCATGTTCAAAAAGGGTGTCAACATTATAGGAGCAGGGGGCGCAACTGGTTGATGTTCTTGAAGAGGCTATTGCTTCTGAGTTTGGGGACTTAGCTGGCATAGAAGCTCTCTGGAGGATTTAAGTTTCTGAAGAATAAACTTAGTGAGTGAGACTCTATAGAGTCTCGGATACTGTTGACTTTGGCTTATCATACCTTGGCCATTTGGGACATCTAGCTGGATCTTGCATAGGAGTAACCTCCAGGACAACCTTTCGACTCTAGTCCCTAGTATGCAATAGGTAGATTTTTCCCATGTACCACTCTGTTATCAACTCTCTGTACCAATGTCATACCTTAGAAGTATATCATGCAAGCACCTCTCTGTATTTGTAGTGCTGATCTGTGGGATACATGCCTTTAAACAACCCCTTTCAATCCTGTTTGCCTTCAGTGTAGCTCTGATACTTATAATCCCATTAACAAACAATCATCACCCTATCCATTCTCATACCTTTAAATTCACCCTCATTAACATATCTGAACATATTAGGTTATCATTCTCCCTTCACTAGCTTCTGTCTATCTCTGAGTCTCCAATATTCTACATTATAAGATGTTGATTTTACATTGTTCAGGGAGTTCATAGTAGTGGTGACATACAGTATCTCTCCTTTTGTGTCTGACTTATTTCACTCAGCACTTTATCTTCAAGGTTCAACCATGTTGCCATATTTTCAGGACCTTGTTCCTTCTGACTGCTGCATAGTATTCCATCGTATGTATATACCACATTTTGTTTATCCACTTGTCTGTTGAAGGACACTTGGATTGTGTTCTGGTTTGCTAATTGTTGCCATTTTGCAAAACACCAGAAATGGATTGGCTTTTATAAAGATGGCTTATTTGGTTACACAGTTACAGTCTTAAGACCACAAAGTGTCCAAGGTAACACATCAACAATCGAGTACCTTTGCTGGAGGATGGCCAATGGCTTCTGGAAAACCTGTTAGCTGAGAAAGCACGTGGCTGGCGTCTGCTCCAAGTTCTAGTTTCAAAATGGTTTTCTCCCAAGAGCTTCCTCTCTAGGCTGCAGCTCCTCTTCAAAATGTCACTCTCAGTTGCTCTTGGGGCATTTGTCCTCTTGTAGCTTCTCAGGAGCAAAAGTCTGCTTTCAAAGGCTGTCTCCGAAATGTCTCTGTAAACTGTAGCTCCTCTCTCAGCTCCTATTCGTTCTTCAAAGTGTCCCTCTTGGCTTTAGCAAGCTTGCTCCTTTTGTCTGAGCTTATATAGTGCTCTAGTAAACTAATCAAGGCCCACACTGAATGGGAGGGCCACACCTCCGTGGAAATGATCTAGTCAGAGTTACCACCTACAGTTGGGTGGGTCCATCTGTCCCTCAAGGTGAAGTCCCTCCGCCTTTCCATCCAGGTCCCCACCATGTACTATGAGTCTCTCTGTGGGCTCTCACATCCCGAAACCGTGGTCCCAGGCATACTTCAGCCCCTCTCTAGTTTCCTTCATGGAGGAGAAGCCAGCTGCACCTCACCCACTTTGCCATCTTCCCAGAAGTCCTTGTGTTTTGTTTTAAAAAGATATTTTCTGTACTTTGGCAGAAGCAGATTCCTTCATGAGAATGATATGAAAGTGGGTGAGGTTTTTGTTTTCTTGGTTGTGAAAAGTAGTTCACTTGTTAATTTTTTCTCAATGTTATAGGCTAAAGCCAGTTTTGAAAAGGAAGAAAGGTGTAAAGAACTTAAGCGACTTCGGGGTGAAGATACATGGATGCTACCTGATGTGAACGAGCGAATTGAACAATTCTCACAGGTGAATACTAACACATTTACCTGATGTGGGCATATCTGTCTTTTTGTTTACTTATTTGAGTTAATATTAGAAGAGCAACTTTATAGAATATTTTCATAAGTTACAGAATGAATATCACATTAGTTAGCATTACTGAATAATTTTTTGTCTCTGGCAGAATTAATATAATTTGGTATTTTGGATGTTATGACATTGGAAAGATTTTGCTACTTGAGGAGGCTGGTAGAAATCTTTCCTTCAAATTTCTGACCCACTAGTAACAAGCTTATGGATCTAAAAAATATGCATTTTAAGGATTATGTCTTGTTTTTTATATCTCAACCCTTCTCTTCCCAAAATGCTTTTTAATTAGAGAAGTTGTAGGTTTACATAAAAATCATACATAGAATAGATTTTTCATATACCACCCTATTATTAAATCCTTGTGTTAGTGTGTTACATTTGCTATAATTAATAAAAGAACATTTTTATAAATGTATTATTAGCTGTATTCCATTGTTTACATTAGGGTTCACTGTGTTGTACAGTTTTATAGTTGTTTTGTTAGTTTCTTTTAATTTTTATTCTTGTAACAAATATAAAAAATAAATGCAAAATACATATATAAAAAGTATATAAAATATATGTATATATTTAATATATAGTGAAATTTCCCTTTGTAAGCACTTTTAAATATATAATTCAGTGCTGTAACTTACATTCAAAATGTTGTGCTACCGTCACCATCATCCATTATTAAAACTCTTCCATCACCCCAAATAGAAACTCTGTGTGATTGAAGCATTGCTCCCCATTCCCTCCCCCTCCTCTGGCCCGTGGTAAACCATATTCTAGTTTCTGTCTCTGTGAATTTACTTATTCTAATTGTTTCGTATCAGTGAGATCATACAATGTTTGTCCTTTTGTGTCTTGCTTACTTCATTCAACATGGTATCTTCGAGGTTACCTCCATGTTGTGACATGTATCAGCATATCATTCCTTTTGTAGCTGAATAATATTCCATTGTATGTATAAACCATATTTTGTTTATCACTTCATCAGTTGATGGATACTTGGGTTGTGTCCATGTGCTGGTTTGGATGTATTATGTACCCCAAAACGCCATGTTCTTTAATGCAGTCTTGTGGAGGCAGACGTAAGAGTGTTGATTAGGTTGGAACCTTTTGATCGAGTGTTTCCATGGAGATGTACTCAGTCATCTTGTGGGCAGGACCTTTGATTGGATAATTTCATGGAGGTGTTACCCCACCCATTCATGGGTGGGTGTTAATTAAAACACTGGATCCATATAAAAGAGCTGACAAACAGAAGGACTTCCGAGAAGCTGCAGCTGAGACACGTTTTGAAGACTGCCATTGAAAGCTGACACATTTTGGAGAATGTCATTTTGAAATGCAACGGAAGCAAGCAGATGCCAGCCACGTGCCTTCCCAGCTAGCAGAGGTTTCCCGGATGCCAATGGCCTTTCTCCAGAGAAGGTACCCTATTGTTGATCCCTTGCCTTGGACACTTTATGGCCTTAAGACTGTAACCTTGTAACCAAATAAACCTCCTTTATAAAAGCCAGTCCATTTCTGGTGTTTTGCAAAATGGCAACATTAGCAAACCGGAATGGTCCATCTTTTGGCAATTGTGAATAATGCATCTGTGAGCACCAGTATGCAATTAACTATTCAAGTTCCTGCATTCAGTCCTTTTAGGTACATACATAGAAGTGAGATTGCTGCATCATATGGTAATTCTATACTTAATTTTCTGAGCAACAGCCAAACTGTTTTCCATAGTGACTGCATCATTTTATATTCTCATCAGCAGTGAATGAGTGTTCCTTTTTCTCTGCATCCCCTCCAACACTGTTTGTTTTCCATATTTTTTTAATGCTATTTTATTGCGATATATCCACACACCATAGGACTCTTCTGAAGTATACAGTCACTGGCTTACAGTATCATTACACGGTTTTGCATTCTTCCCCATGGTGAAATTAGAAAATTTTCTTTACTCCAGGAAAGATATAAAAAGAAAAAAGAAAACCCTAATCTTCTCATACTCTTTTTCCCTCTTATTATTGACCCATCGTATTGATGTGGTACATTTATTACTATTGATGAAAGAGTATTAAAATATTACTGTTAACTATAGTCCGTAGTTTGCAGTAGTTACATTTTTCTCCATATACCCTTCTATTATTAACTTCTTGTAACAGTGTTGTACATTTGCTCTGGTTCATGAAAGAACTTTTTTATATTTGTACAGTTAATCACTGACATATACCACAAGATTCACTGTGTTATACATTCCCATAATTTAACTTCCAACTTTCCTTCTGGTGACATATATGACTCTAAACTTCCCTTTTCCACCACACTCACACAACACTCACCACTGCTAACTATTCTCATAACATGCTACCATTACCTCTGTCTGTATCGAAACATTTAAGTTCAACCTAATTACACATTCTACTTATATTAAACAATCACTCCCTATTCTTTAGGCTCATTTTATATCCTGGTAACCGATATTCTATATTTTATGTCTGTGAGTTTACATATTGTAATTAGTTCATAGCAGTGAGATCATACAATATTTATCCTTTTGTGTCTGACTTACTTTGCTTAACGTAATATCCTCAAGGTTCATCCATGTTGTCATGAACTTCAAGACTTCATTCCTTCTTACTGCTGAATAATATTCCATCACATGTGTATACCACATTTGTTTGTCCATATATCTATTGATGGACACTTTGATTGTTTCCATCTTTTGGCAATTGTGAATAATGCTGCTGTGAACATTGGTGCGCAGGTGTCTGTTGCTTCCTGGCTTTCAGATCTTCTGGGTATATCCTGAGTAACAGTGTTTCCTCTTCTTGAATTTTTTGGAAGAGTTTGAGCAGGAATGGTGTTAATTCTTCTTGGAATGTTTGGTAAAACTCACCTGTGAAGGAATCCAGACCTGGGCTTTTCTTGTTGGTGGGTTTTTTTTTTTTTTTTTTTTTTTAATCATCATTTTATTGAGATATATTCACATACCACGCAGTCATACAAAACAAATTGTACTTTCGATTGTTTACAGTACCATTACATAGTTGTACATTCATCACCTAAATCAATCCCTGACACCTTCATTAGCACACACAAAAAAATAACAAGAATAATAATTAGAGTGAAAAAGAGCAATTGAAGTAAAAAAGAACACTGGGTACGTTTGACTGTTTGTTTCCTTCCCCTACTTTTCTACACATCCATCCATAAACTAGACAAAGTGGAGTTTGGTCCTTATGGCATTCCCAATCCCATTGTCACCCCTCATAAGCTACATTTTTATACAACTGTCTTCGAGATTCATGGGTTCTGGGTTGTAGTTTAATAGTTTCAGGTATCCACCACCAGCTACCCCAATTCTTTAGAACCTAAAAAAGGTTGTCTAAAGTGTGCGTAAGAGTGCCCACCAGAGTGATCTCTCGGCTCGTTTTGGAATCTCTCTGCCACTGAAGCTTATTTCATTTCCTTTCACATCCCCCTTTTGGTCAAGAAGATGTTCTCCATCCCACGATGCCGGGTCTACATTCCTCCCCGGGAGTCATATTCCACGTTGCCAGGGAGATTCACTTCCCTGGGTGTCTGATCCCACGTAGGGGGGAGGGCAGTGATTTCACCTTTCAAGTTGGCTTAGCCAGAGACAGAGGGCCACATCTGAGCAACAAAGAGGCATTCAGGAGGAGACTCTTAGGCACAAATACAGGGAGGCCTAGCCTCTCCTTTGCAGCAACCGTCTTCCCAAGGGTAAAACTTATGGTAGAGGGCTCAACCCATCAAACCACCAGTCCCCTATGTCTGTGGTCATGTTAGCAACCATGGAGGTGGGGTAGGCGAATACCCCTGCATTCTCCACAGGCTCCTCAAGGGGGCACTACATCATTTTTTTTTTTTCCTTGTTTGTCTTTTTTCTTTCTTTCTTTTTTTTTTTTTTTTTAACTTTCCCTTCTTTTTTAAATCAACTGTATGAAAAAAAAAGTTAAAAAGAAAACAAACATACAATAAAAGAACATTTCAAAGAGACCATAACAAGGGAGTAAGAAAAAGACAACTAACCTAAGATAACTGCTTAACTTCCAACATGTTCCTACTTTACCCCAAGAAAGTTACATAATATAGCAACATTTCAGTAAACTTGTTCCTACTACATCCATCAGAAATTAACAGACCATAGTCATTTCTGGGCATCCCCAGAACGTTAAATAGCTTATCTGTTCTTCTTGGATTATTGTTCCCCCTTCCTTAATTGCTCTCTACTGCTAGTTCCCCTACATTCTACATTATAAACCATTTGTTTTACATTTTTCAAAGTTCACATTAGTGGTAGCATATAATATTTCTCTTTTTGTGCCTGGCTTATTTCGCTCAGCATTATGTCTTCAAGGTTCATCCATGTTGTCATATGTTTCACCAGATCGTTCCTTCTTACTGCCGCGTAGTGTTCCATCGTGTGTATATACCACATTTTATTTATCCACTCATCTGTTGAAGGACATTTGGGTTGTTTCCATCTCTTGGCAATTGTGAATAATGCTGCTATGAACACTGGCGTGCAGATATCTGTTCGTGTCACTGCTTTCCGATCTTCCGGGTATATACCGAGAAGTGCAATCGCTGGATCGAATGGTAGCTCTATATCTAGTTTTCTAAGGAACTGCCAGACTGACTTCCAGAGTGGCTGAACCATTATACAGTCCCACCAACAATGAATAAGAGTTCCAATTTCTCCACATCCCCTCCAGCATTTGTAGTTTCCTGTTTGTTTAATGGCAGCCATTCTAACCGGTGTTAGATGGTATCTCATTGTGGTCTTAATTTGCATCTCTCTAATAGCTAGTGAAGCTGAACATTTTTTCATGTGTTTCTTGGCCATTTGTATTTCCTCTTCAGAGAACTGTCTTTTCATATCTTTTGCCCATTTTATAATTGGGCCATCTGTACTATTGTCATTGAGTTGTAGGATTTCTTTATATATGCAAGATATCAGTCTTTTGTCAGATACATGCTTTCCAAAAATTTTTTCCCATTGAGTTGGCTGCCTCTTTACCTTTTTGAGAAATTCCTTTGAGGTGCAGAAACTTCTAAGCTTGAGGAGTTCCCATTTATCTATTTTCTTTTTTGTTGCTTGTGCTTTGGGTGTAAAGTCTAGGAAGTGGCCTCCTAATACAAGGTCTTGAAGATGTTTTCCTACATTATCTTCTAGGAGTTTTATGGTACTTTCTTTTATATTGAGATCTTTGGTCCATTTTGAGTTAATTTTTGTGTAGGGGGTGAGGTAGGGGTCCTCTTTCATTCTTTTGGATATGGATATCCAACTCTCCCAGCCCCATTTGTTGAAAAGACCGTTATGGCTCAGTTCGGTGACTTTGGGGGCCTTATCAAAGATCAGTCGGCCATAGATCTGAGGGTCTATCTCTGAATTCTCAATTCGATTCCATTGATCTATATGTCTATCTTTGTGCCAGTACCATGCTGTTTTGGCAACTGTGGCTTTATAATAAGCTTCAAAGTCAGGGGGTGTAAGTCCTCCCACTTCGTTTTTCTTTTTTAGAGTGTCTTTAGCAATTCGAGGCATCTTCCCTTTCCAAATAAATTTGATAACTAGCTTTTCCAAGTCTGCAAAGTAGGTTGTTGGAATTTTGATTGGGATTGCATTGAATCTGTAGATGAGTTTGGGTAGAATTGACATCTTAATGACATTTAGCCTTCCTATCCATGAACATGGAATATTTTTCCATCTTTTAAGGTCCCCTTCTATTTCTTTTAGTAGAGTTATGTAGTTTTCTTTGTATAGGTCTTTTACATCTTTGGTTAAGTTTATTCCTAGGTACTTGATTTTTTTAGTTGCTATTGAAAATGGTATCTTTTTCTTGAGTGTCTCTTCAGTTTGTTCATTTCTAGCATATAGAAACATTACTGACTTATATGCATTAATCTTGTATCCCGCTACTTTGCTAAATTTGTTTATTAGCTCCAGTAGGTGTATCGTTGATTTCTCAGGGTTTTCTAGATATAAGATCATGTCATCTGCAAACAATGACAGTTTTACTTCTTCTTTTCCAATTTGGATGCCTTTTATTTCTTTGTCTTGCCGGATTGCCCTGGCTAGCACTTCCAGCACAATGTTGAATAACAGTGGTGTTAGCGGGCATCCTTGTCTTGTTCCTGATCTTAGAGGGAAGGCTTTCAGTCTCTCACCATTGAGTACTATGCTGGCTGTGGGTTTTTCATATATGCTCTTTATCATGTTGAGGAAGTTTCCTTCAATTCCTACCTTTTGAAGTGTTTTTATCAAAAAGGGATGTTGGATTTTGTCAAATGCTTTTTCAGCATCTATTGAGATGATCAATTGATTTTTCCCTTTCGAGTTTTTAATGTGTTGTAATACATTGATTGTTTTTCTTATGTTGAACCATCCTTGCATGCCTGGAATGAACCCCACTTGGTCATGGTGTATGATTTTTTTAATGTGTCTTTGGATTCGATTTGCAAGTATTTTGTTGAGGATTTTTGCATCTATATTCATTAGGGAGATTGGCCGGTAGTTTTCCTTTTTTGTAGCATCTTTGCCTGGTTTTGGTATTAGATTGATGTTAGCTTCATAAAATGAGTTAGGTAGTGTTCCATTTTTTTCAATGTTTTGAAAGAGTTTGAGTAAGATTGGTGTCAGTTCTTTCTGGAAAGTTTGGTAGAATTCCCCTGTGAAGCCATCTGGCCCTGGGCATTTATTTGTGGGAAGATTTTTGATGACTGATTGGATCTCTTTGCTTGTGATGGGTTGGTTGAGGTCTTCTATTTCTTCTCTGGTCAGTCTAGGTTGTTCATATGTTTCCAGGAAATTGTCCATTTCTTCTACATTATCCAGTTTGTTGCCATACAGTTGTTCATAATATCCTCTTATAATTTTTTTAATTTCTTCAGGATCTGCAGTTATGTCACCTTTTTCATTCATTATTTTGTTTATATGGGTCTTCTCTCTTTTTGATTTTGTCAGTCTAGCTAGGGGCTTGTCAATCTTGTTGATCTTCTCAAAGAACCAACTTTTGGTGATATTTATCCTCTCTATTGTTTTTTTGTTCTCTATGTCATTTATTTCTGCTTTAATCCTTGTTATTTCTTTTCTTGTACTTGGTTTAGGATTGGTTTGCTGTTCATTTTCTAGCTTCTTCAGTTGATCCATTAGTTCTTTGATTTTGGCTCTTTCTTCCTTTTTAATATATGCGTTTAGTGCTATAAATTTCCCCCTTAGCACTGCTTTTGCTGCATCCCATAGGTTTTGGTATGTTGTGTTCTCATTTTCATTCGTCTCTATATATTTAGCAATTTCTCTTGCTATTTCTTCTTTAACCCACTGATTGTTTAGGAGTGTGTTGTTTAACCTCCAGGTATTTGTGAATTTTCTAAGTCTCTGATGGTTATTGACTTCTAATTGTATTCCATTGTGGTCAGAGAATGTGCTTTGAATAATTTCAATCTTTTTAAATTTATTGAGGCTTGTTTTATGTCCCAGCATATGATCTATTCTGGAGAAAGTTCTGTGAGCACTAGAAAAGTATGTGTATCCTGGTGATTTGGGATGTAATGTCCTGTAGATGCCTGTTAAATCTAATTCATTTATCAGATTGTTTAGGTTTTCAATTTCCTTATTGGTCTTCTGTCTGGTTGATCTGTCTATAGGAGAGAGTGATGTGTTGAAGTCTCCCACAATTATTGTGGAAACATCAATTGCTTCCTTTAGTTTTGCCAGTGTTTCTCTCATGTATTTTGTGGCACCTTGATTGGGTGCATAGACATTTACGATTGTTATTTCTTCTTGCTGAATTGCCCCTTTTATTAGTATGTAGTGGCCTTCTTTGTCTCTCAAAACATCCCTGCATTTGAAGTCTATTTTATCTGAGATTAATATTGCTACACCTGCTTTCTTTTGGCTGTAGCTTGCATGAAATATTTTTTTCCATCCTTTCACTTTCAGTTTCTTTGTGTCCCTGTGTCTAAGATGAGTCTCTTGTATGCAACATATTGATGGTTCATTTTTTTTGATCCATTCTGCGAATCTATATCTTTTAATTTGGGAGTTTAATCCATTTACATTCAACGTTAAAACCGTGAAGGCATTTCTTGAATCGGCCATCTTATCCTTTGGTTTATGTTTGCCATATTTTTCCCTCTCTCTATTAATATCCTTTATTGTACCCATACCGAATCTCTTTAGTACTGAACCTTTCTCCAAGTCTCTCTGTCCTGTCTTTGTTTCTCTGTCTGTAGGGCTCCCTTTAGTATCTCCAGTAGGGCAGGTCTTTTGTTAGCAAATTCTCTCAGCATTTCTTTGTCTGTTAAAAATTTAAGCTCTCCCTCAAATTTGAAGGAGAGCTTTGCTGGATAAAGTATTCTTGGCTGGAAATTCCTCTCACTCAGAATTTTAAATATATCGTGCCACTGCCTTCTTGCCTCCATGGTGGCTGCTGAGTAGTCACTACTTAGTCTTATGCTGTTTCCTCTGTATGTGGTGAATTGCTTTTCTCTTGCTGCTTTCAGAACTTGCTCCTTCTCTTCTATGTTTGACAGTGTGATCAGTATATGTCTCGGAGTGGGTTTTTTTGGATTTATTCTATTTGGAGTTCGCTGAGCATTTATGATTTGTGTATTTATGTTGTTTAGAAGATTTGGGAAGTTTTCCTCAACAATTTCTTTGAATACTCTTCCTAGACCTTTACCCTTTTCTTCCCCTTCTGGGACACCAATGAGTCTTATATTCGGACGTTTCATATTATCTATCATATCCCTGAGGTCCATTTCGAGTTTTTCAATTTTTTTCCCCATTCTTTCTTTTATGCTTTCATTTTCCATTCTGTCATCTTCCAGGTCACTGATTTGTTGTTCAACTTCCTCTAGTCTTGTACTATGAGTGTCCAGAATCTTTTTAATTTGGTCAACAGTTTCTTTAATTTCCATAAGATCATCCATTTTTTTATTTCGTCTTGCAATGTCTTCTTTATGCTCTTGTAGAGTCTTCTTGATTTCCTTCATATCCCGTACTATGGTCTCATTGTTCATCTTTAGTTCTTTGAGTAGCTGCTCTAGGTGCTGTGTCTCTTCTGGTCTTTTGATTTGGGTGCTTGGGCTTGGGTTATCCATATCGTCTGGTTTTTTCATATGCTTTATAATTTTCTGTTGTTTTTGGCCTCGTGGCATTTGCTGAACTTGATAGGGTTCTTTTAGGGTTTGTAGACCTATTGAAGTCCTTATCTCTAATTTATCAGATCTACAGCTTCGTGGAGTACACTTTCTCTAACTAACCAGCAGGTGGCGTCCATGAGCCACCTGTTCTCCACAAGCCAGTTCTCCCCTGCTTAGCCTTTTTGGTGAGTTGGGGAGTGAGTCTTGTGGGGCCCAATTGGTGTACCAAGCTTGCGTGTGTAGTTGGTGTTGCCTGCCCTGTATGTGGGGCGTGTTTCTGGGCAGTCGGGGAGGGGGGGTGGCCCTAACAATCAAATCTCCCTGATGATCCTAGAGTTTTAAAGCTGCTGCAATAGTCTAATCCTTCAGTTCAGTCCTGCCACAGTTTGTCTCTGCCACTGACCCACAAGTCTTTGGTATTGGCGTATGGCTCCTGAGACTTGCAAGTGGGCCCCTCTTCCAGGCTGTGCACCCCGGGTCCTCTGTTGAGGGATGACTGTGCTATGTCACAGGTGAGTGCCGTACCCCCAGGGCAGTTCTGGGCTGCTGGGCTGTGTAGGGAGGCTCCCAGTCTGCTCAAATGATGGCTGAATGGGGCTTTGTTAATTCACACTGCTCCACCTTCCCAGTTCTGGGACATTCAGCTGAGGTTGCAGGGAAGGCTAATGTCCACGCCCAGTTTTGTGGTGTGTGCCTGTTATTTGAAGCACTTCCGTCACACTGGGTTGTCTGGGGCAGCTCTGGGCTATGGGGCTGGCGATGGGCAGGAGTGTTTCCTGTCTACCAGGATGGTGGCTGTGAGCGGACACCCCCCTTTTCTTGGGAAGTTGTGTTGTTTAGTGAATTTTCTCAGCCACTGGATTATTGCCTTTTGTCTCAGAGCCCTCTTAGTTCTGCTCTTGACTTGACGTGCCCAAATTGCAATTCTTTGAAGCTTTCTGTATTGGGCTTCTTAGAGTAATTGTTTTAGAAAAAGAAAAAAGGATTTAAAAAAAAAAAAAAACAAAAAACAAAAAACGGCCCTCCTCAGAGATCTAATGGGTTATTGAAATGCTAATAGACAAAGCAACCAGGGCCATTAAGGAAAGGTGCACAGGGCAGAGAGATCAGCTTTGCTTCGGGATTTGCATATGCGCCTCAAGGCCTGATCTCCGCCCTTCCCCTTTCTGTGTTCACCAGAACTCCAAAAATCCTCTGCTTTTATTTTGGAGTTTTTCGTGTTGTTTTTTTTCTATGCCTGTCTCCTCTCTGCTGGGCTGGGTGCTCTCAGAGTCTCTGGTGTCTGGTCTCAGTCTATCTATGGTTGGAGTTTGAATCAGTAGAATGAGTTTCCGATAAGAGCAGCCACTGCAGTTCTCCCTTCTCCTTCCCGGAGCTGACAGCCCCTCCTCCCCCGGGACTGAGCCTGGCAGGGAGGGGCGCGGGTCCCCTGGCCGCAAAAACTTACAGATTTCGCTGATCTCAGCAGTTCCACGTTTTCATGAGTGTTGTATGAAGTATGCCCAAAGACAGATTGCTCTGTGGTGTCCAGTCCACGCAGTTCCTGGCTTTTTACCTACTTTCCTGGAGGAGTAACTGAAACTTACAGCTCACCAGTCTGCCATCTTGCCCCGCCTCTGGTAGGTTTTTGATGACTGATTTGATCTCTTTACTTGTGATTGGTTTGGTGAGGTCTTCTATTTCTTTTCTTCTGTTTAGGTTGTTCATGTGTGCCCAGCAAGATGTCCATTTCATCTAAATTGTTTAGCTTATTGGCATACAGTTTTTCATAGTAACAACTTATGACCTTTTTTATTTCTTTGGGGTCCGTAGTAATGCCTCCCTTCCTGTTTCTGATTTTATTTATTTGCTGCTTCTCTCTTTTTTGGTCTCTTTCTCTATTTTTGTCTTGGTCAGTCTAGCAAAGGATGGTCTATTTTATTGCTCTTTCAAAGAACAAACTTTTGGTTTTATTGATTCTCTCTCTTTTTTTTTCCTCCATGTCATTAACTTCTGCTCTAATCTTTGTTACTTCTTTCCTTCAGCTTGCTTTGGGATTAGTTTACTGTTCTTCCTCTAGTTTCTCCAGTTATGTCACTGATTTTAACTCCTTTTTTTTCTTTTTAATGTAGGTGTTTAGGGCTATAATTTCCCTCTCAGCACTGCCTTCACTGCATCCCTTAAGTTTTGATACATTCTCTTCTTGTTTTCATTCGTCTTGAGTTATTTACTGATTTCTCTTGCAATTTCTTCTTTGACCCACTGATTGTTTATATTTGTGTATTTTCTGGTTCTCCATTTGTGATTGATTTCCAGCTTTGCTTCAGAGAAAGTGCTTTGTATAATTTCAGCCTTTTAAAATTTATTAACACCTACTTTGTGCTCCAGCATGGTCTATCCTGGAGAACATTCCATGAGCACTTGAGAAGAATGTATATCCTGCTGTTTTGGGGTGCAATATTCTATATATGTTTGTTATGTCTAGTTCATTTATCTTATTATTTAGGTTCTCTCTTTCATTACTGATTCTCTGTTTGGATGTTCTATCTATTGGAGAAAGTGGTGTGTTGAAATTTCCCACTATTATGGTACAGTCGTCTATTACTCCCTTCAGTTTTGCCAGTGTTTGCCTCATGTACTTTTGGGGCACCTTGATTAGGAGCATAGATATTTATGATTGTAATTTCTTCTTGGTGAATTGTCCCTTTTTTAAATATATATTATCCTTTATCTCTTATAACATTTTTACATTTAAGGTCTATTTTGTCTGATATTAGTATAGCTGCCCCAGCTTTCTTTTGGTTCCTACTTGCGTGGAATATTTTTTTCCATCCTTTCACTTTCAACCTATTTGTATTTTTGGGTTTAAGATGAGTCTTTTGTAAGCAGCATATTAGATGCTTTGAATAACATTCAAAGTTATTACTGTAAAGGCCGTTCTTGATTCAGTCATCTTATCTTCTAGTTTTTATTTGTCAGATCTATTTTTTTCTCTCTCTGGCTTTTTATCCTTTAAGTTACTCTTACTAATACTCTTCAATTCTTTACTCTCCTCTAGACATCTCTCTCCTGTCTCTTCTTTTCATCTGTCATGGCTTTATTTAGCAGTTCTTGGAGGGCCGGTCTCTTATTAATGAACTCTCTCAGCTTCTGTTTATCTGTGAATATTTTAAATTCTCCCTCATTTTTTTTTTTTTTTTTTACATGATAAACTAAGCACATTTATAATGATAAAATGAGTAAATATAATAGCGGCAATGCTAACCACTGATTCCATGAGATACACTGATTCCATGAGATTCCATGAGTTTCAAAACTTACACAGCTACAGAGTATCGACGATAAATAGTCATTACCAATTAACACAGTTTACTACAGCTTTTCTCTTTCATTTAAACAAGCATATCATTCCCTTTTAAAATCATTCTCTAAATAAATATTTAGAGATAGAGAACTCTAAATGAAATAACAATCCAATGTTAAAAAAAAACTAAAAAAAAAATGAGTCTAGTCTTACAGTTTGACAGAAATGAATTATTAATAGTGGAAGGGGAAGGGATCAGGAAATAATTTCAAGTTCTCAATGTCCAAAAGTAAATTGCACAGTAAATCAATATGAAATGAAGAGTCCATATAGTTCAATGAACAAAAGGGAAAGTTCACGAGGACAAAGATCACAGTTCAGAGAGAGGCTGGACGAAATTCAGACATGGAGCATCACACTCATTGATCTTTAATTGGTTGCTCAGAAAGGAGCAGCTGGGATGCCATTTAGCTTGCTAGGATGGACGTAATCAATGGGTTGAAGTTGAGATGGAAGTAATTCTCTTTTGTAATTCAGTTGCTCAGCCAGATGATCCAGAGGTAGCCAGCATTTTATTTTTTGTCCATTGAATTTAAGACTGCATGCACAGCGTGAGGAGGTGCTTGGGGATGGATGCCCCTATGAGTGGCCTTGAGCGGGCAAACTCAGAGGTTAACAGATGGTGTGTCAATGGCCTGGACAGTTGGCACTCAGGAGAGGTACAGAAGAGGGTGACAGTTGTTGGGTCTTGGGAACAAAGGCTTACTCTGAAATGAGCTGTCAAAAAGCCTGACAAAGGTAGATCACACTACCCCTCAAGATAAACTGCCTCTTCTAAATAAGCATGCAGGAAATACTGTCTGGTTGGTGACATAAAAATGCTCCACAAAACATGCAAATTACTGAGTATTAGAAATTGCATTGGCTGCTAGCGCCATGCTGCAAAGACTCCATCATGGGAGCAAACAGCTAAATCACAGATAGCTTCACAGTAAAATCTACATTCACAATACTAATAGGTTTCTAGTGTTAACAAATTATACACAATTATAAGCTCTTAAAATGCAACATACTTATCAAGCAGTTGCAGATAATGAAACATTATCAGCTATCAATAATTTGTTGGCACTTCCACTTTTGTTTATAAAATTTCCAATACACTGTACCACAGTTATGTGTCTAAACAGTGAGGATGTTAATGGAGTAATGACTGTTCTACTGGCCAGGCGATGGGATCAGTAGTGAATTCAGTGCTTAAAAACGAATATACAAACCTCTGAAGAGGTGGGACTCCATGTGAGAACTTTTGTTGAACTTACAAATGATGAAGAATGGGCCATGGCCAGCATGCAGCATTATTTCCATTGTCTAGTTCAGATGGAGAACAGGTGCTTTTATTGATCTGTAAACTTACCAATATAATTTTCCACAGTTTTAACCTTTTAAATATTTTACAGTGCTTTTATGCAACTATATTGCTTTTTGATCATTTTAAATTTAAAACTTATTTTCAAAATATTGTTTCCTACTTCACTGTGTCCTAAGCAGGAAGTAAGACATACATGACAGTACTTTGGCCTCACTCCATTTTAGGTCACTGACCCCACCATACTCAACCTAACAGTAGTTAATTTAGTGTTATCTAGAACTAATATTGAAAACTGTATGCATATCCCTGTCTACATTCAATCATTAAACTACAATAATGCTGGTAAAATGGCAGGCTTAAATCTTACACTAGAAGCACCTCTGACAAATATACACAAGCAAAATATAGAGAACAAAACAGATGAAGAAAAAATTCTTCCTATGAAACATCTGGTAAAACACATATTATTTACATATACACATTGTCAACATAGTCGCATTCATTTGCATAATTATATATTAATAACAGAAAAACTTCACTTCTGCAAAGTACAGTACATCCTTCTTGAAAATGGGGTAAAGGAGGGGTTAAAACAATCTGATGTATAGTTGGGGCACTCAGCCCACTTTCTGAGGATTGGCAGCCCGGACTACTTGCTCATATGTGATCCTTTGTGTAATTAAGTACTGAGCAGCCTGTGTTGCAGCTGGTGTTCCAGTAATGGTTACCTTCCGATTCCTTGTGCCAGGTACGAATTCTCCCTTTTTGGAGATCTGTATCCTTGCACCAGTCAACTCCTGGTATTCCACTAAATGTTTTCCCTCCTTTGCCAAGTATTGCACCAACTAAGTTTTCTGGCACTGCTATTTCAACTACATCCTTTGATCCATCTGTGGATTTTTCTGTTCCTAGAATGGCACTGGCAGCTAGGGGAGAAGCAGCTCCAAAATATCCATTGGTTGCAGCAGTAGCAGCAGCCAGGCTACCTAATGCAAATGTCCCCACTGTACCACCAGCTGTGCTGCCACTGGCTGAGGCTTCACTGGCATAGGTGGCCAACAAATTGGCTGCTGCTGCTGCTGGGTTGGCACTGGCAGCTGCTGCAGCCAAAGCCCCTGTTGCTGCTGCTTGACTGAGGCCTAAACCTAATGTGTTGAGATTATATCCATAGCTGGCTAATGTATTAAGTGCAGAGGTGATGGCCACCAGGTCATTGCCTGTTAAGCCAGATAAAACTGCTGGAAAGGCTGCAACGCCAGCAAGGTTAGCATGTCCTAATAGCCCTGCGGCAGCTGCAGCACTTGGTAACACTTCAGCAGTGTTTGCATAAGGAGATCCGGTTGGATTAGAATTTGCTACTGGACCTGTAACATTGGCATAACTGATATTGAGACAGCTGCCACTCTGTGGATCCTCTTGTATCTTCTGGATGATAAGTTCAACAGCTTTTCGGTTTTGTTCAGGTTCTCCACTCACAGTGACAACCCTCTCTTGCAAGTTGATCCCATCAGGTTTCTGGGAAAGCTGCACCCAAGCCCCTGACTGCTCCATTATAGCCTTCACAGTAGCACCTCCCTTCCCTATTATCAGACCTGCTGTGCTGTTGGGAACTATAATCTTTACCTGATTAGCTCTGGAGGTGGTCATGGGATCAGATGGAGAGGACTTGGTGGTAGTTGGGGAAGATGGCAATGTTTGTTTGATGTGATCTGGATTGACGGTGGTCTGGGGTTGTAGAATGCTGACTGGTTCTGTCTTGGCCACATTTTGGGGCATTTCTCGAATTCTTTCTGCAGTGAAGCCATGAACTGCATTCAGTGCTTCAACTGTTCCATGGATCAAGCACACTCGCTCAGTAGTACAGTCTATGTAGTACTCCTAGTCAGTTTCACTCTGCAGATGGCACAGTAGAGAAATACCTTCTGTACAGGACCATGTACAATTTCTTCTGCAGCTGTCAGCACCTGGGTAAAAATCTTTGGACTTAGACAGCCTGATGGTGGCTCCAGTTTCTTTTTGCAACTGAACAATTGTCTGTCCTCCCTTCCCAATTATAGATCCAGCCGCATAACTAGGTATGAGAACCTTTAGAAAATACTGGCCGTCTTCACCCGTATTGGTCCTCTTGGTGCTGCCGGCTTCAGGGTGTGCTTCCAGAGGCCTTTTCCGCAAGTCTGGTGGATCCAAGTCTATGGGAACCCCAGTGTGGGTCCCGTTCTGCTGGATGGGAGCTGCCGCCATCATGTTTGTAGTTCTCCCTCATTTTTGAAGGACAGTTTTGCTGAATAAAGAATTCTTGGCTGCAAATTTTCCCTTTCTGTATCTAAAATATACCACTGCCTTCTTTCCTTCATGGTGTCTGATGAGAAATCAGAATTTAGTCTTATTTGGCTTCCCTTGTATTTGGTGAATCACTTTTCTCTTGCTGCTTTCAGAATTTTCACCTTTGGCATTTGTGCCAGTTTGAATGTATTATGTTCCCCCAAACGCCATTATCTTTGATGTAATCTTGTGTGGGCAGATGTTGTCAGTGTTGATTAGATTGTAATTCTTTGAGTGTTTCTGTGGAGATGCTCCCTACCCAGCTGTGGGTGATGACTCTGATTGGATAATTTCCATGGAGTTGTTGGCCCACCCATTAAGGGTGGGTCTGAATTAAATTACTGCAGCACTATATAAGATCAGACAGAAGGAGCAAGCCACTACAGCCAAGAGGGACGCTGAAGAACGAACGCCCAGAAGCTGAGAGAGGAACTGCAGTTTGATGACAGTCGTTGGAAGCAGACTCTTGTTCCGGAGAAGTTGAGAGAGGACAAATATCCCAGGTGCAACTAAGAGTGACATTTTTGAGGAACTGCAGCCTAGAGAGGAATGTCCTGGGAGAAAGCCATTTTGAAACCAGAACTTTGGAGCAGACGCCAGCCACGTGCCTTCCGAGCTAACAAAGGTTTTCTGGACACCATTGGCGATCCTCCAGTGAAGGTACCCAATTGCTGATGTGTTACCTTGCACAATTTATGGCCCTAAGACTGTAACTGTGTAACCAAATAAACCCCCTTTTATAAAAGCCGATCCATCTCTGGTGTTTTGCATTCAGGCAGCATTAGCAAACTAGAACAGCATTTGACAATCTGATTACTGTGTGTCTTGGAGTGGGTCTATTCAGATTTATTCTGTTTGGAGTACATTGGGCTTCTTGGATTTGCATATTTATGTCTTTTATAAGGGTTGAGAAATTTTTAGCCATTATTTCTTTGAATATTCTTCCTGTTCCTTTTCCTTTTCTTCTCCTTCTCGGACACCCATGATATGTATATTTGTGCACTTTGTGTTCTCTATCATTTCCATCAGTACCTGCTCAATTTTTTTCATTTTTTGCTCCCTTTGTTCTTTTGTCTCTTAAAATTTGGTTGATCCATCTTCTAGCTCCCTGATTCTTTCTTCTGCCTCTTCAAGTCTGTTCTATGTCCCTAGTATATTTTTCATTTCTCCTACAGTGACTTTTATTTCCATAAAGTCTGTATTTTTCTATGTATTCTTTCAAAGTCTTCTTTATCCTCTTCCAGTATGTTCTTAATATCCTTTATCTCTTTATACACATTTTCCTTTATTTCTTTGAAATGATTCAGGAGATTTTTTTGCACATCTTTGATTAGTTATTCTAGATTCTTTATCTCCTCCAACTGTTTGATCTCTTACTTTGACTGGGCCATTTTTTTGAGTTTTAGTATACTTTGTGATTTTTTTGCTGATATCTGATCAACTGATTTTCTTGATGGATCTATTCTGAAAGTCGATTTCTCTCTCATCTAGGATTTAGTTGATGCCTGGGTTTGTATTAGGGCACTGCTTTGACAGTTGGATTGTCTCTATTTCTCAGCCAAAACAGGGCTGGATTCAAGGGGTTTAGACCAGCTGATAGGCCTTGAGAAGGGCCTGGAGCAGCTCTGAAAAGCCCTGTAGTATCCCCCTGCACTTTCCAGCCTGTCCAGCAGATAGCACTGTTCGGTGTCTTACTTGTCCCTAGAAGCTGTTTACTTCCTGGAGCCCAACAGTGTCTGACCAGATGGGGCTGAAACTATGGTGTTCCTATGCCCTCACTTTGCTGGCCAAAATCTGGCTCATTGTGAGGCTGTGTCCCCTACCGTACTTGGGGCAGAGGACTTCCCAGCCACCCCAGTCTGCAGCCATTGCCCAGGCTGGGATCAGGCTACTCCCTGCTATTTTCCTCAAGGGAGGGGGGTTGGGCACCAGGAACTATGTCTGGAAATGCAGTCTCTGTCCATGTTTCATCAGGCTCTTCATCCCTCACTGACCTGGCCTTGATATGTCCTCTCCTGTCCCTTGGGTCCCAAACAGTTGATTTGGGTATTTTCTGCCTGAATTGTTGCTTTTGGGAAAGATTCAGTTGTTTGGGAAAGATTCTCCCTAATCCTCCATTTTGGAAACTCCTTGTTGCCCTTTTATATTCCATCCTCCCCAGTGGCTCAAGTCCTGCTGTGAGTCTCTGTGGGTTTAGGTCTCTGTGTCCAGATATAGGTAGGGATGTGTCTCACTGTTGTGAGGGATTTTATAGTCTATGTTCCTGGTGGAAAGTGGGAGGGATCTCAGCTGCTGTCTCTGGGTACTTCCCAAGCTGTATGGGACTAATTGAGGGTCAGGGGAGAGAACCATCCCATATGGAATGGAAGTTTCCTACATGACATTTTTCTCTTTCTTTGATTCAGCGTTTGTGGGATCATCCTCCAGTCTTTACCTTCCTCCAGAGTTCTGAACAAGTGAGAATTGTCCTTTTTTCTTTTGCTGAATCTCTGGGGAGAGGTTTTCGTAGCTGTCTTATGTCGCCATGTTGATGGCATCACTAGATCGTATTTTTTATAGTAGCTATTGTAGTGGATGTCAAATGGTATCTTGTAGTCTTGGTTTACATTTCTCTAGTGGCAAATGATGTTCATCCTTTCATGTGCTTATTGGCCATTTGTTTATCTTCTTTGGAGAAATGTCTATTCATATCTTTTGCCCATTTTTCAATTGGGTTGTATGTCTTTTTGTTGTTGAGTTATAGGATTTCTTTATTCTGGATACTAAATGCATATCAGATATGTGACTTCCAAATATTTTCTTATATTGTGTAGGTTGTCTTTTACTTTCATCATAAAGTCCTTTAAGGAACAAAAGTGTTTACTTTTGAGGCAGTCCCATTTATTTATTTTTTCTTTTGGTTCTTGTATTCTGGGTGAAAAGTCTTAGAAACCATTGACTAACACAAGGTCCTGAAGATGCTTCCTATGTTTTCTTCTTAGGATTTTTATAATCATGTTTCTTATATTTAGTTCTTTGATCCATTTTGAGTTTATTTTTCAATGTGAATTAAGATAGATGACCCCTTTCATTTTTTTGAACATGAATATGCAGTTCTTCCAGTACCATTTCTTGAAGAGACTATTTTTTCCCAATTGAGTGGGCATTGGAGACTTGTGAAAAATCAGTTGGCCGTAAATGTGTGGGTTGATTTCTGAACTCTCGATTTGATTCCATTGGTGTATATGACTGTTCTTGTAACAGTACCATATAGAGTTTTGATTACTGTGTCTTTGTACTGAGTATTAAGATTGGGAATTGTGAGTCCTCTAACTTTGTTCTTTTTCAAGATGGCTATGGCTACTAAGGGTCCCTTACTGTTCCATGTAAATTTGATAATTGGCTTTTCCATTTCTCCCAAGAAGGCTGTTGGAATTTTGATCAGTGTTGCATTGAGTCTGTAAATTGCTTTGGGTAGAATTGGCATCTTGGCAATATTTAGTCTTCCAGTCCATGAACATGGGGTGGCCTTCCATTTATTTAGATTTTCTTTGCTTTCTTTTAGCTTTGGCTTGTTTTTTTGCATATAAGTCCTTTCCATTCTTTGTTAGATTTATTCCTGGATATTTGATTCTTTTAGTTGCTATTGTGAATTGAATTTTTCTCTTGATTTCTTCTTCAGTTTGTTCATTGCTGGTATATAGAAGCAATACTGATTTTTGCTTGTTGAGCTTGTACTACCCCACCACTTTCCTGAATGTGTTTATTAGGTCTAGTAGCTTTGTTTTGGATTTTTTTCTGGATTTTCTGAACATAGGATCATGTCATCTACAAATAGGCAAAATTTTACTTTTTCCTTTCCAATTTGGATGCCTTTTATTTCTTTTTCTTGCCTAACTGCTCTAGCTAGAACTTCCAGTAGAATGTTGAATCACACTGGTACATCCTTATCTTGTTCCCAATCTTAGAGACAAAGCTTTCAGTATTTCATCAGATTGTGATGTTACCTGTGGGTTTTTCCTGGATGCCCCTTATCATGTTGAGGAAATTTCCTTCTATTCCTGGTTTTCAGAAAGTATTGATGAAGAAGTGGTGCTGCATTTTGTCAAATGCATTTTCTCCATCAATTAAGATGACCATATGATTCCTTTCTTTTGTTCTGTTAATGTGGGGTATTACATTAATGCATTTTCTTATATTGAACCACCTGTGGTGGTTAAGTTCTTGTATCAGTTTGGCCAGGGAATGGTTCACAGGGTCTTGTCAAGCAAGCAATGGTCTAACCATTACTGCAAGGATATTTGTGGCTGGTTAATAAACCAGAATGCTGGTTTATTAAATCATCAGTCAATTGATTGCATCTGTGGCTGATTACATCAATGAAGGGCGTGCCTTCCACAATGAGAATTTATTCAACTGGATTTAATCCAATCAGTTGAAGACTTTTAAGGTAGAAAGAGAGAGAACATTCACTTCTTCTTCAGCCAGCCAGCCTCTCCTTGGGAGTTCATTGAAGATCTTCATTGGAGTTGCCAACTCACTGCCTGCTCTACAGAATTTGGACTTGTGCATCATGCTCTATGGAATTTGGACTCATGTATTCCCACTGTTACATGAGAAATGTTCATAAAATCTCATATTTACAGATAACTCCTGTTGGTTCTGTTTCCCTAGAGAACCCTAATATACCACCATGGGATAAATCCACTTGATCATGGTGTATAAATCTTTAATGTGCTTTTGGATTCAGTTTGCTAGTATTTTGTTAAGGATTTTTGCAAATATTTTTATAAGGTTTATTGATATCTTTATCTGGCTTTGGAGTTAGCCTGATGTTTGCCTCATAGAATGAGTTAAGTAGTGTTCCCTTCTCTTCAGTTTTTTTGAGAGTGTGAGCAGGTTTGGTGTTAATTCTTCTTGGGACATTTAGTAAAATTCCTCAGGAAAGCTATCTGGTCCTGGGCTTTTCTTTTTTGGGAGGTTTTTGATTACTGATCCAGTCTCTATTAGTTATGGTTTGTGGAAATTTTCTATTTCTTCTTGAGTCATTATAGGTAACCTGTGCGTTTCTAGGAATTTGTCCATTTTGTCCAGGTTTTCTTATTTGTCTGCGTATAGTTGTTCTAAGTATCTTCTTAGAGTCCTTTTTATTTCTGTGGTGTCAGTAGTGATATCGCTTTTTCCCTTCTGATTTTAATTATTTGTGTCCTCTCTTTTTCTTTGTCAGCCTAGTTCTAGGTTTGTTGATTTTATTGATCTTTTCAAAGAACCAGCTTTTGGTTTTGTTGATTCTGTTATTTTGTTATTTTTTTTCTCTATTTCCTTTATTTCCACTCTAATCTTTATTATATCCTTCCTTCTGCTAGCTTTGGGTTTAGTTTGTTCCTCTTTTTCTGTCTCCTCAAGTTTTGAGGTTAGGTCTCTGATTTGAGATGTTTTTTCTATTTTAATGTAAGCATTTAGAGCTATAAACTTCTCTCTCTGCACTGGCTTTGCTGCATCCCATGCATTATGGTATGTTGTGTTTTCATTTTCATTTGCCTCAAGACATTTCCTGATTTCCCTTGTGATTTCTTATTTGACCCATTGGTTATTTAAGACTGTGTTGTTCAATTTCCACATATTTGTGAATTTTCCATTTCTCAATTTGTTATTGATTTCTTGCTTTTTTCCTTGAGGTCACAAAGATACATTGTTTATGTTCAGTAGTTTTGAATTTATTGAAAATTGTTTTATGACCTAACATACCTATCCTATGTTAATTTGAGAAGATTTTGTATTCTGCTGCGGTTGGGTGTTAGTTAGGTGTAGTTGGTTTAGAGTATCATTCAGTTCTTCTGCTTCCTTAATGATCTTCTGTCTCAATGTTGTATCCGTTTTTTAAAAAACTCAGTTTTATTGAGATATAGTCACATACCATATGATCATCCATGGTATACAATCAACTGTTCACAGTACCATCATACAGTTGTGCATTCGTCACCCCAATCTATTTTTTGAACGGTTTCCTTATACCAGAAAAAGTAAAAATAAGAATAAAATATGAAAGTAAAAAAGAACACCCAAATCACCCCCCCCACCCTATTTTTCATTTAGTTTTTGTCCCCAGTTTTCTATTCATCCGTCCATACAGTGGATAAAGGGAGTGCAATCCACAAGGTTTTCAGAATCACACTATCACCCCTTGTAAGCTACATTGTTATACAATCATCTTCATGAGTCAAGGCTACTGGGTTGCAGTTTGATAGTTTTCAGATACTTACTTCTAGCTATTCCAATGCATTAAAATCTAAAAAGGGTTATCTGTGTAGTGCATAAGAATGGCCACCAGAGTGTTCTCTTGATTCCATTTGGAATCTCTCAGCCACTGAAACTTTGTTTCATTTCACATCCCCCTTTTGGTCAAGAAGATGTTCTCAATCCCACGATGTTGGGTCCAAATTTGTCCTTGGGAGTTGTATACTGTGTTACCAGGGAGATTTACACCCCTGGGAGTCAGATCCCATGTAGGGGAGAGGGCAATGAGTTTACCTGCTGAGTTGGCTTAGCTAGAGAGAGAGGGCCACATCTGAGCAACAAAGAGTTACTCAGTGGGAGACTCTTATGCACAATTATAAGCAAGTTTAGTGTCTCCTTTGCGGTAACAAGCTTCATAAGGGGAGTCCCGAGATGGAGGGCTCAGCATACCAAACCGCAAGTTCTCAGTGTTTGTGAGAACATTGGCAACAATCCAGGTAAGGAAGCCCAACACCTCCATATTTTCCCCCAGCTCCTCAGGGGGACCCTGCATATATATTATTATTTTCACTCAAATTACTTTGGGATGTGTTGTTATTTCACACTAACCTATACAAACCTACGAGGTCTCACTTCCTATTCAAAGTTCCATGTGATTATGGTATTTGAACAAACTGTATGAGTTAAATTTTTTAGGAAATATCGATCCTGCACCAACTAAACATCTCTTTCCTTGATCTCACATGGTAGTTGAAGTTTTAAAACAGTCAGTATCATCCTTTACCCTTTGGCGTGATTTGCCCTAGTCCTAACCGTATCTGCTTCATTCATATCTCTAATTGAAGTCTGGACTCTTCTTCAGCTTTTTTAACAGTTGCTGTATGTGCTAATAGTGACATTCATATCTGCTGAGTTCTAGTTCTGAGTTTCGTGTGTCACACAGATACCCAAAGTTCCAGGGATTGGTCAGGTTATAAACAAAGGGAGCAGCATCTCAGAATCTGGAGATGGCCATTACAATTCAGGAATAGATGTGACTGCTTAAGAGCTTATTATCTAGCAACCGTTACAGTAAGTGTTCCCCTGATAAGCTATGCTCTGAGATTCAATTCTGAGTCCTTGTAACAGTTTTTTACTTAGTCTATTTCATCTGATATTTGTGGAGCTTCTCCAGGTCTCTTCTAATTACTATTTGCATGGTATAATATTTTCATCCTTTCACTTTCAATCTAGTTACGTCTTTGAGTTTAAGGTGAGTCTCTTATAAACAGCATATATTTTGGGTCTTTTTTTAAAAATCTATCTTGCCAATATGCATTTTGACTGGAGAGTTCAATTCATTTACATTTAAAGTAACTACTGATAAAGCAGGACTTTCTTTTGCCATTTTGTTGTTTTTTCTTTGTTAAGTCTTATACCTTTTTTTTCACCCTCAATTTTTTCATTATTCCCTAGTTTCATATTTATTTGATGTTTTGTATCATGCCATTTTGAGTTTCTTCTCATTTCTTTCTGAACGTATTTTTCATATATTTTCTTTGGTTACCATGGAGTTAAAATTTAACATTGTAAATCTCTAACAATTATATTTTAGTTGATACCACCTTGACTTCAACAGTATACATGTGCACTCTGGTACTCCTCCATCCCCCCACTTTTTTTTCCCCCATACTTGTTACAGTTTATCTCTTTGTACACTGTATGTCCAAAGCCATAAGTTATTACTTTCGATGTATTTGCATTTTAGCAGCTGTAACTAGTAAGTAGTAGAGTTTCATACTAAAACATAGTATGTAATAGTACTAGCATTTATAATTACCCATATGGTTACCTTTACTGGAGGTCTTTTCTTCTTTATGCTGCCTTCATCCACTATCTAGTGTCCTTTTCTTTTTGTCTCTAGGTCTTCTGTAAGCATTGCTTATATGGCAGGTCTAGTTGTGGCGAACTCCTCAGCTTTTGTTTATCTGGGAATGTCTTAAACTCTCCCTTGTTTTTGAGAGGAAGTCTTGCCAGTCATAAAATTCTTGTTTAGCAATTGTCTTCTTTCAGCAACTTAAATATTTTGTACTACTGCCTTTTTGCCTCCATGGTTTCTAATGAGAAATTGCCTGTAATGTTATCATAATTCTTTTGTATATAACTTGTTGCTTTTCTCTTACAGCTTTCAGAACTCTCTGCTTGTCCTTGTTTTGAACAATTTGATTACTATATGTCTGGACATGGGTCTCTTTGAGTTTATTCCTTTTTGGGGTTTGTTGGGATTCTTAATGGACATTTTCATGTCTTTTGTAAATTTGAGAAGTTTTCATTTGTTATTTCTTTGAATATTTCACCTGTTCCTTTCTTCCTTCTCCTTCTTGGACCCCATAATGCATATGTGTGTATGTTTGATGGTGTTTCACAGGTCTCTTAGGCTTTGCTCACTCTTTTTTATTCTTTGTCTACTTCTCCACCTGAATCATTTCAGTTGTCTTGTCTTTGGAATAACTGATTCTGTCTTCTGCCATTCCGGTTGGCTTTTGAAACTCATTAGGAAACTTTTCATTTCAATTATTGTGTTCTTCAACTTCAGTACTTCTGTTTGGTTCCTATTGAAAATCTGAAAGAGATTCCTATATTGTTCATTCATTGCTTTCCTCATGTACTTTAGTTCTTTCTTTAAGTTTTCCTTTATCTCCTTCAGCATCTTGAGGGTCATTTTTAAAAAAGTCTTTGTTCAGTAAGTTCAAATTCTCATCCTCTTTGTTGATGGTTTCTGGATTTTTATCTTCTTCCTTTGGATGGGCCATCATTTCCTCTTCCTTTGTCTTATCTTTTGTTGCTTATTATAGATTCCAGTATTTTAAAGTGTTAACTATTGGAACTAGTCCCTGAGCTGTCTGTTTTTAAAGCTTATATCCAGCTAGTGATATGACAGAGATTTTCTTGACTGCCAACAGCTAATCAAAACAAATAAACCAAAGCCTTTCGTTGTCTTTCCCGTTCACTCTGCTTTATTTGGTGGCTTCTGTCAAAGTTTAGCTCTCTTATAAATAAGATAGATGGGAAGCAAATGTGAAGTGCAGGGTCCTGTCTGTCTTATGTGAGACTGAGTGGAGCTTCCCTGCTTCTTTTCCTGAGCTTGTGCTTGTTGGCCTTAGGAATTCTGTTTACAGTTTATATGAGTTGGAATGAAAGCCCCTTCTACTCCCTTTGAAATAGACTTTCACCCCCTCCTGGATTCTCTTTTGTGTGATTTAATGCAGGTAGTCATTTTCCCCAGGCTGCTTCAAATTGTTTCTTGCACTGCTTTAATGTTGGCAACATGCTTCTCTGCCTTCAGTACAAATTTTGGAAGGACAAAGGGGAGTTTCTTAGTTCATTGTTTCAGAATTCCTCCTGATAGAATATCACTGACATCCAGGCAACCCAGTGTATTTGTAGGGGTTATTTTGCCCCTTCTGGAGCAAGGCCAGAGACCCACAATTGGAGCACAAGCTAGTTCCACCCCATGTTGTGGAGGGGATAAGGGAGAGAACTGCAGGGGTACTAGGAGCTTCTTCTGTGACTTTTGAAACTGCATTTTCTTGATTCAACTCTTTCCCAGTTAATGCTTCCCTTTAACTGTTTCCTATAGTTTTGAGGAAGGTTACTGTATTTAAGATTCCTCTGCCACTTTTGGCTAAGGGGGATGGGAACAGTGGGCACCCTAGAGCTGGTCCCATTATCTGAAGTAGCTGATCAAAAGTAGTAATCAGACCACACACCCCTGGAGTTTGGAGGATGAGGTCTTTATGTCCCATCCTGGCATTAGCAAACTGTACCAGGAGCCTGAGCTGTGGTCCCCACTCCTGCCTGCCACGAGGCTGGAGGATGGGGGATGGCAGCTGCTGTAGGGAGGGTTAAATTCACTAGCATTTACCGCAGTTTACCAGCCTCTTCCTCCTGCTTTTCCTTGGATCGTGCACAGTGTTTCACTAGTTTCCTGAGCTTTAAAATAGTTGACTCAGACAGTTTCTGCCAGTTCAATAGCTGTTTTGGTGAAGGAAATGATTCCTGGAACATCCTATTCTGCTGTCATCCCACAGTCCTCTTCCACACAATTTAAATTCATGCTGTCTTGTTGTATTTTATATGGTCTAATAATCGTTCATAAATCCATAAATCCTTTTGGTGGCATATATATATATGCACCCATACATACAGTAGATTCTTCTTATTCAAGGTAGTTATGTTCTATAAACTCACTGTGAAGTCTGAATTAGTGAATATTAGTGACTATTGAACCATTGCCCCTAGGTGAAATACAAGGTTAGGTTCCTGTGATCCTCTGAGAGTCCTGGGAGCCTCTGGTCATATTTTATCAAAACAATGATGATGAAACAACAATGTTAGAGGCTGCTCCCATTCCATCCCATCTAGAAACAGTATCATTGCCTTCAGAACGTTTTAGAGCTACATTTATTGAAAGCCTCTCAGCATAAATTTAACCAAGTTTAATCATAAATCATAGTGGGGAGCAGGTAATTGGAGCTCATTAAATGTGTTGATTTATTAATTTTGAACACACAGTCAGTAGCACTTTAACTCATGCCTTACTGCAGCTTATCTGACACACTTATTTCCTCTGTAAGGCACATGACAGACTTTTTTACTTAGGAACACTAAGTGACACTTCAGAGCTATGCTTAGGGGCCATTTAAACAGTGAAATAAACAACAAAAAGCACAAAACATGGGAAAAAATATGGCACTAAGTATACAGGGAAAAGGGCATTTGTTAATAGTATGAGAGCTGAAGCAAGAAGGCAGAGTGTTGCTTTGGTCTGATTAAGCTGGGAATGTGTGTGTCAGGAGACTTAAATTTTTTGCTGCTCTGTGCATGTCTACAAATGATTGTGAAAGTGCTGTGAGTATTGTTTTTGGAGTTACATGTAAATTTTAGTGTGCAGATTAATTCACAAGTATGAAGTCTACAAATAATGAGGATTGACTGATGATCCACACACACAAACACAGATTTATGTGCATATATATATATATATATTTAATTTACAAACAAATCTGCAAGTAAACTAAAGCTAAAAGTTCTCTCCTATTTTCTGGTAAGAAAGTCAGCTATATGACTTATCAGTAGTGCATATATTATAACATCTTAAGGCTTTTTGGAAGATTCTATTTATTTAGTCATATTCCTTGTCTCATTTCATGAAAGATTTGAAGTGTTTTGGAAGATGAATTTTTTCCCTCAAGATGCTTCCTTTTAAACTAGGATGAAAGTTGAATTATTTTCTTACCTATTCAAAATCATTATTTATAGGAACACTCTGTGAAGAAAAAGAAGAAAAAAGACAAGCATCCAAAAAAAGTAAAGAAAGAGAAGAAGAAAAAGAGCAAGGAACAGAAATATGAAAATGAGTCAGCTGATAGTTCATCAGTAAGTATGTACAAAAACTCATCAAGGGAGCTATTTGAGAAAATTTTATGTAAAGAAATGATATTTAGGAACTTAAAAAATATTAGAAGCTTAAAAAAATAATTACTAGGTTGCCAGATGAAAATGTATGGGAGACATCTACTTGGATATGTCCAGGAAATATTGGGATTGTGGACCTTGGGTTCCAGAGAGAGGTAAGAGGATAGAGATACAGTTTGGAAATCATTGCTAGTTGGAGCCATTAGAATGGATGAAATGCCCAGGGAAATTGAAGAGAAATAAGAGCACCAGACATTGAAGTGCCAGGTAGGAAGTAAAAGACATTAAAAAGAAGTATTTGGAAAATTGGGAGAAGCTGGAAAGAGCTGTATTGTAAATAAAGGGAAAAGCATTTCAAGACATTCGAGAGTTGTTAGTTTGATTTTCCACAGGAATTAACTTTTAAGTCTTTAAAATAGGATGTGTTTATATCCTTGTCTTTGGAGACAAAAGGAAGAGTATCTGGGTCTACCATGCCTCTGGCCCATTCTGGGATGAGAGGACTTATATGGGAAAGGACAGCATGCCATATCCCTTAGGCATGTTTTCAAGAAGAAAAGTGTGTCTTGTGCTTAGAGAGTGATGGGCTGGTGATGTTTAGGGATAACTGGGTTATGCTCTTGGTTGAATCACTGAGTCCAAAATCTGGCCTCTCCTGTAGTTTCAGAAACTAAATTTTTGGCAGTATACCTTGAGATAGTACTTGGCTATTGAATACCTGTCTAATATGAGAGTGCAGTATATTAATTTGCAGTGAGAAATACATTTAGATAGACTTGTAGGTTAGCTAGCCAGCATATTTTGTAGTGATAAGAATATTTAAATTACATAGAAAAATTTGTTTTGCTATAACTCAGAACGAAGGGAGGGAGAAGATCTTAAAGTGAAAAAAAAGATAGAGGCACTATTTCCCCAATAATGGGTTTGAATTACTGAACCTATTGAGAATCTGATAAAAATGATCCTTTCTTCAAAAAGCCATAATCATGCAAAGTTGTTTATTTTAGTGAGGTTTATAAAGGGATCATAGGTTAGGAATCCTTATCCTGTGGGGATAGCTCTGCCAGGCAGACTAAACATTTAGGTCATTTGGTTAAGGGCACTTTCTTCGCCATATTAAAAATACATTGTCCCATTCTTTTTCTTTGTTCTTTCCTGGAAATATATGTACGTCTTTCTGTTGCAACATACAGTATATGCATTTGTACATACATACATAAGTTGTACAGTATACCTTAGTGAGAATGGTTTGAATGAATGCTCAGTGCCCACACCAGACTGAAGTGGATTAAAGAATGAAAGAGAAGTTTGTACTGACAGGACAAAGGGGTAGCTAGAAGAGTCAGGTTTGCTTGGTAATCTTTTTGAGAAAATGTTTCTAGGGAAAGAGGAATATCTTTGATAGGTTTTAGTATAACGATAATTCTAGTCTCATAAATAAATTAGAAAGTGTTTCTTCCTTTTTTGTTTTCTGATAGAGTTTGTGCAAGATTGGTGAGATTTCTTCCTTAAATGTTTGTTACAGTTCATGAGTGAAACCATTTGGGCCTGGAGTTTTCTTAGAGGGGTTGTTTTTAATCACCTCTATTAGTTTTTTTTCTTCTTTAGTCAGTTTGGTAATTTTTTTCGAAGAATTTGTTTACTTCATCTGAATTGTTGAATTTATTGTCATAAAGTTGTATAATCTCTTGTTCTTTCAGTGTCTGTAGGGTCTGTAAATGACAGCCTCTCTTTCATTCCTGATTTTGGCAATTTGTATTTTCTCTTTGCTTGGTCATTCTAGTCGATTAATTATTTATTAATCTTTTCGAAGAATTGGCTTTTGGTTTCATTGATTATCCTCTGTTTCATTGATTTGTGCTAGCTTCATTATTTCCTGATAATTACTTTGTATTTAATTTGCTTTTCTTTTTCTAGCTTTCTAAGTTGGATGCACAGGTCATTGATTCTAAATCTTTCTTGTTTTCTATTGAGTATTTACAGCTATGCCTTTTCATCTTACCACTGTTGTATCTCCATCTGACTAATTTTGGTGTGTTATATTTTCATTGTCATCCTGGCAAATATTACCTAAGTTACCTGTTATTTTTTCTGTTATTCATGGGCTATTAAGAGTGAGTTTTAAATTTCTTGATACTTGTTGATCTTACCAGTTTCTTTGTATTGATTTTGAATTTTATTCTTTTATTGTTAGAGAACATACTCTGTATAAATAATTTCAGCTCTTATCATTATTGAGACTTATGGCATGGCCTGTGATCTGTCATAGTGAAAATTCCATGTGTATTTGAAGTGAATGCGTTTTATGCTGTTAGAATTAGTGCTCTGTAAATGTCAGGGAAAGTTGGTTGATGGTGTGGTTAATCTTCTGTATTGTGATATTCTATTTACTTCTTCTGTCAGTTACTGAGAGAACAATTTTAAAATGTCTAGCTCTTAATTGTGGATTTGTCTATTTATCCTTTTGGTTTTGTCAGTTTTTGCCTTAAGTATTTTGAAGCTTTGTTAGGTACATATTTAGGATTATTATATATCCCTGATTAATTGACCCTTCTTTCATCACTAGGAAATGTTTCTCTTCATCTCTGGTAATACTCTTTGTCCTGAATGTCTACTCTGTCTGATATTAATAAAGCTCTCTTATTATTTTGTTTTCATGGTAAATCATTTTTTACTCTTTTAGTTTAATGTATCTGTTTGCTAAAGCTGCTGAAATGCAATACACCAGAAATGGACTGGCTTTTAACAATGGGGATTTGTTAGCTTACAAGTTACAATTCTAAGGTCATGAAAATGTCCACGTTAAGGCCTCTGAGCTACATTAAAGATGAGTTAGAGAAAGTCATTTCATGGCCATGTATGCCATAGTACTCTTTGCCAGTTAGGTGATAAAAGCAATTATTTGGAAATATGATGGAAATTACAAAACTGGCAGAAAGACAAATAGAATAATAATTAGGGCTGGTACTACAAAGGCATTTGCAAGGTTTTGCTTCACTACAGAGCATCTGATAGAATTTGAACTTGCCCTAATTATAATTTTCTCCCAGAAAATAGAGGAAATAATGAGAGAAATTACCTAACCATGACTACCATCTTCAACTGGGAAGTTGGCCAAGGTGAAGGTCTTCTGCAAGTTCCTTGTTTCGGGTTGCTAAAGCTGCCGGAATGCAATATGCCAGAAATGGGTTGGCTTTTACAATGGGGATTTATGAGCTTACAAATTTACAGTTCTAAGGTCATGAAAATGTCCAAATTAAGGCATCAACAGGATGATATTGTCTCTGAAGAAAGGCTGCTGGCGTCTGGGACATCTCTGTCATATGGAAATCACATGGCCAGTGCATGCTGGTCTTCCTCTCTTGGCTTTTGTTGCTTTCAGCCTCTGGCTTCTTTGGCTCCATCATTTTATCTCAGCTTCTCTGGGCTTTTTGTGTCTTTTATCCTCTCAGAAAAGACTCCAGTAAAAGGATTAAGACCTACCTTGAATGGGGTGGGTCACATCTCAATTGATATAACCTAATTGAAAAGTCCCACTTGCAATAGGTCTGTACCCATAGGAGTGGATTAAAAGAACATGGCCTTTTCTGGGGCACATAACAGCTTCAGACTAACACAGTACCTGTTTTGAGATTAAAAATGTAGTGAGCAAAAAATGGGGCCCCATTGAGCATGGATATTTAAGAGCTTGAGCAAAGGAGGAAGAGTTCAAGAAGGAAATGGAGAAGAAACAGAGAGTGTGAGGAGAACTGGGGAATGCTATGGAAGTTAAGAAACTGTATTCAGCAGAGAGATGTAGTGTGTTGAATTTGGCAAAGTGGAAGCCATTGGTGACCTTTAGAGCAGTTTCAGTAGACAGGAGCCAGAGTGGAAATAATTAAGTTTGTAGGAGGGTGAGTTGGATGCTATGGTGGCCTCATTTTTCCTGATGAGGTAGGAGTAGAAGTTATTTGCTGAGGATTTGTGAGAATTGGTAGAAACCATGAGGAGGGTATTGAAGAAGATGTTGAGTACTTACTGTCTGCTAAGGCATTAAGGTAAGTACTTGGGGATACAAAGTAGGCAAAGCAGATGTGGTTCCTGACCTCATGGAATTTATTGTCTAGGGGGAGAGTAAGACATAATGAAATTGTTGTACAAAAAATGTAAAACTGATAAATGTTTCCAAAGAGGGGATGAAGTGAAGAGAATGGGAGAGAGAACTGACCAAGGACCAGTAAGAGGAATGCTAGTTGGATTTGAGTGTGTGAGGTTCAACTGAAATAGTAAATCATGATTGAATTTATCCAGGGTTGTAGACTGTTTGTAGCTGTGGTGGTGGAGCAACTGATGACTCTAATTAGTGAATTTCAAATGGTTAGTCAACATCTGGTGGGAGAGAGAAAATCTGTAGCTTTAGAAGGCCTCTGACAGAAAAATTTTTTTAAATCTTAGCAAAGTGGCACTCCTCCAAAGAAAATGCTAGTTGTTTTAGATTATAAATGCCCTTTTTAGTGGCTAACACCAAGACGTAGGTACTAGTTCATTCTAAATTGCTTTGATGATATAAACATGAGTAGATCAGAAATATACTTAAGTAATTATTTTTAAAAAATGGTAACTATAAATATGAATAGCTAGTTCTAAGGTTACTATAAATCCCATTCAAGGCCAAAGGTAAATAAATGATTAAACAAAATCTGCTCTGTATTGAATCAGTTGGCAGTTGAAATGCCAGAACACAAATATTTACTCTATGTGGGTAATACCTTTTAACAGACATATTTGTGTTCTCTAGTAAAAGAAAGATTAAGATAATTTTCAAGAACTTGTTGGAATGGAAGAATACTGGTCTCATTCAAGAAACCCATGTTCTCATGTTAGCCTACTGTTCTCTCACTTCTTCCTGCCTTGGCTTCAAGATCTCAACTATGCATTAACAAGTGGTTTGTACTAGGTGATTTCTGACTCTTAAGTTGTCCAGCTCCAGAGAATAGATTTAAGAGCCAGGCAGATTTGGATTTGTATCCTGGTTCCCCCACTTGGATACCATGTAACTTTTGGCAAGTTATTTAATTTTGGGGATGTTTTCTTATCTGTAAAACCAAAATAATACTTTATGGATTGTTTCAAGGAGTCAGTATTATAGCGTATGTGAAAGTGCTTAAAACAGTACTTGTAATAGAAGAGTTGATTGATACATTTCTTGAAAGCAAAACCCCAAACCTGGCCTAATGCTGAACTCATAGGGGATGTTGTCAAAATACTTCTTAGAAGTTGATTTAATAGTCTGGTATTTAAACACAGCAAAATGCCTTACTAACTTAGCTGTCAGCTGAGCTCTCAGCATTTGTAGATCTAGGGAAATCTTAAATTTGAGACTTAGGGGCAAACAGCATATTAATTTACTTGGGTGTCTTTTCCCCTATTCTATTTAAGCAAAGATGCAGCCTGCTTGATGTTAATATGAACTGTAGCTCTGTGTTGAAGTGAGTTCTCTCTACCAGACAGCTCTAATCTTTGTGTTTCCCTTGGTTTGATAATAAACTACTAACAAACAAATGATTTGGTTGGCATTTTGTGAGCTTAATTCAAAATAGTGGACTTACTTGTTCTTTCTTCAAATTTTTAATGTTATTTTTTAAAGGGGAAATATAGTGTAAGGATTTTCTCTAGAAAATTTGATAGCTGAATTTTCTACTACTTAACAGCACAGAATTTTTATATCAAAGTATGCAAATTTAAGCATTTTACTTATATGCTAAATATTCTTAGAGCTCTGAAGATGAGTGGGTTGAAGCTGTTCCATCCCAGATTCCTAGCAAAGAAAAGGCCTGGAAAGTGAAAGATGAAAAGTCAGAAAAAGAAGATGACCACCAAGTTATTCAGGTAAGCCACCTGATTTTAAACAAAGAAGTGTGAACTTCTAAAAGTAGATGAATACTAAAAGGAAAGATGATTATAAATTTCCTTAGTAGAAAAATTAGACTTTGAAAACAATATACTTTTATGAATAATTTGTGGCAGTAGTGCTATTTACTGAGCCTTTGAACTCCTCTTTTTCTCTTGCTGTGAGAAGGTGCTTGTCTCTATTCTGGTTCCTTAGAGGACTTCCTCCCTCCAGTTGTTGATAGAGAAGTACACCTGCCCTTTTGTACTTAAAGCCTTGTACTGTTACTACTAGGTGACCTGTCTATAGTAAGTAGAGTTCAGTTGCAGTTTTTTTTTTCCTCTTTTACCTTATGCCACAATTTACTTATAGTCGAATAGTTCACACATCTGGGATAATAGTTTGTGTGGCCAGGGAAGAATTAATTTATCCACTGTTAGCCACACATGAAGGAAGAAAGGTGAAAAGAACTAGTGTTTCAGTGCCTGTTATGTGCCTAGCACTGTGCCGGATGCCTTATATCTGTTGTCATTTATTCCTTACAACAGTTCTGAACGGTAGGATTTTTTTTTTTTTTTTTAATTAATAGACTATTTTTTAGAGCAGTTTTAGTTTTACAGAAAAATTGAGCAGAAAGTATAGTGAGTTACCATATTATTCCTCTGAAGTTTCTGCTCTTATTATTGTTTATTGTTAAATTCTAATCAATTTAGATTGAAATGAATTTTTTTCTAACAGAGGGATGAGTGGATGACTGTTGATTTTATGTCTGTTAAAACTGTGTCATTATCATCACTCAAAGCTGAAAAAGAAACTCTAAGGAAAATGGAGCAAGAGAAAACCCAGGCAGTTGAGCAGGTATGTTTAAATGCTTTAACTCTTTAACTTTCTAAGTTGCCTTTTAATAAGCAGATAAGAACATCTATACAAACCCCAGGTTTACTAATAAAATATTATTTTATCTTTTGTATTGTTTAGTAAAATTAGTAACAACAATGAAATGAGACATAAGTTCTTTTAAAATAACTTTCCTGTAGGAAGTCCATTAAAAGGTATACTGAGATTTATAAATCTAGAGTATTTGTAGTTGAGTGAATACTGAGTTTAAGTAAAAATCATTGAATTAAAAATGAATCCTCTTAACTTCTATTTCTGTTAACCTGATGAATTAGAAACCCTGAAAAATGCTTTCATTTTGAGACAATCTAAAAATTCTGGATAAAATATAGAAGAAATATGTTTATAAAATATCAAATAAATAAATATATTTATTTGATAGTTTATTATTGTCATGGTGCTGACAAGAAAAGGTAGGGGGGAGAATTGAGGCCAAAAAATGTGTCAAAAGTCTGAATCTAGAGAAGTAAGGAAGTGCTGAAACTGGTGGCTTTCCTGGTGCATCACACATCGTGATAATCTAGAACTTCAATTTTAATGGATGCTTGGGGATGGAAGATAAAGTCTAGAGCCTACATGAGATGTGAAAATCTGAGTGTTGAATCCATGTAAGGGATATATCTTCAATAAGAGGATGAAGTTGGAATAAAACCACTTGAATGGCAAGAAACCTAGTGTGTCTTGTCAGGTACCTGGTATGGTGAAGGGAAGAAAATCTCCCTAGAGAATATGTAAGTACAAGTTGGCACTATGGTGGTTAGTAGCTTGGATTCATAGGGGTTTATGTTGATGGCTTGAATTCATGCTACCTGTGAGGTTTGAAAATCTGCAAGATGAAAATTAATTTTAAAGTATTCTTGAGTTGGTAGTGCCTTGAAGCTCTTGGCAGAAGTAACCACCAGTCCTTTCTAGATATCATAGTGTCAATGTAGACTTCAGTGGTTCTCCAGAAATAAAGTTCTAGGAATATGAGGTCACAATCTAAAATCACAAAATACATGAAAATAGAAAGGTAATTTGTGAATGGTAGTCATATAAACAGCAGAATCAGATTCATGAAATGTGTATCTTTTAGAATATTTAATAACTTCATAAAGTAATGACAGGTATAGAAAATATGACTAAGGAATAAAAGATGATTAAGAAGGCATACTTGAGAAAGAGCCAACTAGAACCTCTAGAAATAAAAAATAAAACAACTGAAATTATAAACTCACAGATAGGTTAAACATCACATTGAATGCAGCTGAAGAAAAAATTAGTGAGCAAGAAAATAGTTTTTAAGAATTTACCCCAAATGTAGTATAGAAGGACAAATAAACGGAAAATATGGGAGAGTGATCATAAGAACTCTATGGTCAATACTGTTTTGTTGTTGTTTTTTTTCCTACCCTGATTTTAATTTTGAAAAACATGAGTGTGGTAAATTGTATTGGCTTATAATTAAGCAACTATCCGTATGGGAACATTGTAGGCCAGGAGTTTTTGGAACATCCTAAATTCTGTAAAATATCTTTGTCCTTGAATTAGAACTGAAGGAGTTGGAATTCATTGTATTAACAGAAGAAAAGGAAAGTATACCTAGCAATAGGGGTATAAACAGTGGCTAGTGGAGCAAGAAAGGGAGCTTTCTGATGTCTGGGAGTTGGTTTTACCTATTGCTTTTCACATATGTGCTCTGAAGTCAGTCTCTGCTCTTTGGGCCTAATGGTCTGCTGTGTTAGGGTAACCCTGGATTGTGGTTTTATGTTTTGCTCATATTCAAACCTGATTTCCATATCAAACAATAGGACATAGTAAACTCTTGATTTTCTTTAACAGAATGAAGTGGTGATCATTTTTCTTGGAAATATTGTTACATAATTCCACTTTCCCTTTTCCTAAGAAACTAAAAATTTTGTCTTGCTTTTCTTACCAATTTTCCTGCTTTGAATTTTAGACTTTCTAATCACCAGTATTTATGTAATCTTTTCTTATGAATTTTTATATAAACTTTTCTGATTCAATTAAGTCATCTTATATTGATCTTGTGCTCTTTTACATATGTAATTCTTGTCTTTTGCATCTGTATCCTCTTTTCCTTTTCTACTGCTATTTCTGTATTTGTATGCCAGTTGTTAGTTACGTATCCTTGTCTGTGCATCGTTTATCTCATCTTTTAATTTGGGTTGAGTTAATAAGTGTGCACCTGGAATTAAGCCATTAAGGTTAGATAGTATTATCATTCAGGCCCTCATTTATTTTTGCCTGGGCAATTACAGTGATCTCTTAGTTTGTTTTTCAGCATCCCACAACTGATTTAGGTTAATTTCTTCAAATTATAGCTTTGATCATGGTACTATTCTGTTGAGAAGCCCTCAGTGATTCAAGTTAGGGGGAATCCTTTGCCATTCCTAATGCTTCCTTTCTGGTGGAGGATGCTCTTCTAGTGATATTTCATGTGGTCCTTTTTTCTCATTCTGTCTCAGAGGATATGGAGTAAATTTTCTATTGATAAATTTGGGAAGAAGAAACTGGGCATGCTTAGTTTAGCCTAGCCTTCCTTGCTCTGTGAACTTGCTGCCTACAGAGACCAGGCGGGGAACGGGATAGAGGTGGAGGTTGGCCCAGTGCTTTCTACAACTGGAAAAGTCTGTCTCATTGTGGGGTTCACTTAACAGGCTCATTTGGCTCTCCCTGAATTCTTTTCAGTTTAGCCCTCAGCAGTAATAAAGATAATTTTTGTCTCCTATTTCCTATGCTTTTTTTTTCTTAATGTGTTTAGAGCCTGGACTGAAAAGAAGAGTGCTGTATTTCTTGTTTTTCTTTAGAGACCCCAACAGCTTCCTGCAAAATAAAGTCCAAACTCATTAGATTAGTGTTTATGGCAAATGTCTTTCTCTTGTGTAACTTGTATCTCAACCAAACTAGTTTAGTCACTTTCCCTCATAGTTGTCTGTAAATTCCTGTCTTTGAATTTTTGGTCATCTGTTTCTAACTGAATTCCCTTCATCTCTGTATGTTTGCATCCTGTTTCTCCTTCAAGCTCTATTTCATATATATTATGAAACTCTTCCTATTTCCCTTAACTGAAATAAATCTCTTTTTCCTTTATGTTTCCTTAGAACTTTATTTAATCCTTTGTTATAGTACTTGTAATTTTCTGTAAAGTACTATAATTTGCTGGTCTTGTCATATCTCTTTTATGAGATTATAAATTTTTTGAGAAACTTTATTTTGTTCATATTTGTATCTTCCCTAGCTGCAAGTTTTAGAACTCTGCACATAATAGGTGCTTTTGACTCCCTGTATATTTGAAATTGTAGATTTATTATTTTCCCCATCAATTTTTAATTGCAGTTTTATTGAGATATATTCATACACCATACAAACCATTTGAATTATATAGTCGCTGACTTACAGTCTCATCAAATAGTTGTGCATACATCACCATGATCAATTTTAGAACATTTTCATTACTCCAGAAAAGAAATGAAGATAAAAAAGAAAACCCTAATGCTCCCGTACCCTATATCCTCCTCCCCTATTATTGACCCGTAGTATTGGTGCAGTACATTTGTAACTGTTGATGAAAGAATATTAAATTATTACTGTTAACTATAGTGCATAGTTTGCTATAGGTACATTTTCCCTCCATGTGCCTCTCTTATTATTTACTCCTTGTAATAGTGCTGTATATTTGTTTTAGTTCATGAAAGATCCGCCATCAATTTTATTTTACCATGGTACTCTGTAAATCCTTGGGTTTGGGTCTGAAGTTTGATAACCTGTAGTAATTTGTAATTTCAGTTAGGTGAGAATTCAGATTGGTGTATGCAGAAGTAAACCATCTAGACTATAGATTATGGGGTGAAATTAGCCTATTTCCAAACACCTACATATCAGTTTGTGTGTGGTGGTCTCTGCACATCATCGTATTCTTAAGAAATGATAAATATTTAATTTCTTAATGAGGAAAAAATGACCCTCCTCTTAAAACAAAATGTTAATTTGTATAATGGCAGTGAGGGTAAGATGAATGGGAAGAAGTCTAGAATAATGGTCCTTTGCTGAAGCCTTTGTATGAAGCATGTTGATTTTCTATCTCTTCGTGATACTGGGGATATCATTTTTTTTTTTTTTTAATGTTTGTTCCGGTTTGCTAATGCTGCCCTTTTGCAAAACACCAGAAATGGATTGGCTTTTACAAAGGGGGTTTATTTGGTTATTAAGTTACAGTCTTAGGCCATAAAGTATCCAAGGTAAGGCATCAACAAAGGTTACCTTCACTGGAGAAAAGCCATTGGCATCCAGAAAACTTCTGTTAGCTGGGAAGGCACGTTGCTGGCAACTGCTAGCTCCCAGGTTGCGTTCTCCAAAGTGTTGCTCTTGGGGCATTTTGTCCTCTCTTAGCTGCAGCTGCTCCAGTATCTGGGCTGTGTGGCTCTTTTTAAAGTACTCCAGTGATCCAATTAAGACCCACCCTGAATGGGTGGGGCAGTACCTCCATGGAAATTATCCAATGAAAGGTCTCGCCCATAGTAGATTGAGTCACATCTCCACGGGAACACCGAATCAATAGGTACCAGCCTAATCGGTACTAATACATCTGCCCCCACAAGATTACATCAAAGAACATGGCATTTTGGGGGACATAGTAATCCAAACTGGCACAGTGTTCTAGGCTAGTATTCTTCAAAATGTTGGTTATGAAATTAATTTGTTTTAATCAGCATTTAAAATAAATACAATATCAGCATGTATTACATGTAATAAAGATACAGTTTGTATCCTAAAACTTTTGTTTTAGTCTGTCTCTTTTTCTGGGTCAAGGTGAAAACAAAAGTTTGAAAGCCAGTGCTTGAGGCTGTGTCTGTATTTTCTTGTCTTTTTAGGCTTGTATTGTGTTATATGCTACAGAATAGTAGCACTTATTTATAGACCCAGTCTTTACCTAATAGAGGTGTATGCCAGATTTTTTCAACCTCCTTTCATAAGCAGAAGACCTCCTTACTCAAGTGCTTGGCTTCAAGTGAAGGGACTAGCTCCATTTCCCTTTCTCAACTAGAGTACTTTCAGTATTTATTATCTTATACCAGTTGCACTCAGAACTGTTACTTCCTGCTTAAACAATTGAGCTTAGTAGAGCTGTGGCTTCGGTGCTGCTTACTGCTTTGCATTCCTGTTTTGTTCTGGTTCTCATGATGTTTATCTTGTGTTGAACTCAAGTATGTTTATATATATATATATATATATATAATTTTTTTTCTTTTTCCTATTTGTTCTGTGTAGAGATGTGAAGTGGACCTTAATAAGCCCTCCTTACTAGAAGGCCTGAATATGTTTTTGAATTGATTCATGTTGATACATATTTATTTCTAGTTCATTCATTTCAATTGTTCTGTAGTCTTCCATTAGCTAACTATGCTATCCTATAAATTTTCATTCCACTATTTATAGACATTTATAAATTGTTTACTTTTTTTCACTATACAAACAGTGCTACCATGAAAGACCATATATGTTTTTTCCCATGAACATATGAGACACTAGAAGTGGAATGCTAAGTTATCACTAGAATACATAACTAGAAGTGGAATTGCTAAGTTATAGGGTATATACCTGTCTTCTTTTACAAATATTTGCAAAGAGATTATAACAATTTATACTGTCCCAGCAGTGTTTCTTTACCATAACTTAATACTGTATTTTCAAACTTTTAACTTTTTGCCAGGTTAATTCTTGGATGAGAAATGATATTTCATTGGTTTAATATGCATTCATCTGAATACTAAGAGAGCATCTTTTCGTGTGTTTTGGTCATTCAGATTTCCTGTAGTGTGAACTGCTTGTTTCTGTTCTTTGCCTATTTTCTACTGGTGTCATTTATCTTTTCCTTATTTATTTGTAGAAATTCTTCATATATTCAATCCTTTGTCTTTTATATGTTTTCAGAGAGTATCACACACTTTACCTAGCTGGTTGTCATTTGTCTTACTCTGTAATCCTGACTTTATTTTTTTCCGGCTAAGTATCTGATATTTATTTCTTTAAGTGACAATTGGAAGAATTTCCTTGATTATAAGTATGGTGAGATTTTGTAGTGAACTAAAAAGGGAGGTGACAATCTTTTTTTGATACAAACAACCCTAAGAAAGAAAATTCTTAGGGTTTTGCGTCTCACTCTGGGCTAATGCTTTTTTAACTTGTGTTTGTACTCTGAAACTCCTTTACTCTCTTGTCAGCTCATTGATGAATTTAGAAAGATTGTTTTAAAAAAATTTTATCCAACATTTTTGTTTTCAGTGGTGTGGTTGGTCCATATTACTGGAAACTGAAGTTCCTAACATTTAACTCTTTCTGTTTCTCTCCATACTACAGTCATGACTAGTTCTTCCAGGAAGCATTTTCTGACTTCCTAATTTCGATTTTTTGTGGTTCTGGTATATATATAGCATCCTTTACTTTCATAGCACTTATCTATGGTGATACTGCTTAATTGTCTTTACCCTTTCATTTGACTGTAATTTCTTTGATGGCAAGGACCATGCCTGTCTTATTCATTGATAGCCCGGGTTACTTGAATTGCAGTTAGGCTACTATTACCTCTTATATGGACTTCTGTCACAATATTCCAACTGGATTCCCACCCTTAATTCTTGTCCTTCTGCAGTCTTCCTCCACACTGAAACCAGTTTGATATTTGTGTAAAACAAGTCTAACTACTTTCATGACTCACAGTTGCCCCTAAGCAATTTAAAATGGCTTACGTGGCCTACATCCTGATTATTCTGCGACCTAACCTTGATCACTACTCACACTTCTGAGTTCTAGCCAGACTGAAGTACTTTAGGTTCCCCGAAAGTTCTGTGCTTTCTTTTTCCTCTGAGGTTTTATTAACATGCTGTTATTCCTTCTACCTGGAACATCCCTATCCAACCCTACCAACAAACAAACAAACAAAAATTTGTTAATTCCTGTTCATTCTTAGGTCTCATAGTGAACATATTACTTCTTCTAGGAAGTCGTCTTCGTTCCTTCACTGTGAGAGGGGTTTGAATTCTGTGTGCGGCTTTGGCACTTGTACTTCCATCTTCAGAGCACTTAGTTGCTAATTGTCCGTATCCCTCAGTTAGAGCATAAGCTAGCAAGGGCTGAGCCATGCATATTGACTGTAGATCTCCTGCATATAGCACAGTTTTGAGACATGATAGACTTTCAATAAAAGCATTGAGTGAATTTAGGCATTATTTCCTCCAAGTTATAGAAGAGTGTATCTTAACAGTGCTTTTAATGATTTGATTTGTCCAAGGTTACAACTGTTAAGTGGGTTTCAGATTTTTAATTTATTATTATTTTTTTGTAGTGGCATTATTTTTAAATTCTGACCTTTGAAATGCTTTGTTATAGTCCAGACTGTTGGAAAGAGAATTGAATCCATACTGGAAGGATGGTGGGACAGGTCTTCCACCAGAAGATTGTAATATGTCATCAGTTACTAAAGGTATGCCTATATTTTGGTTGTAGGCACACAGGAATTTCTCAGAACTTTTAATTCCTAAAGGAGTGACCTGAGTTTGTTGGTAAATTGGTAAGATCTATTATGAATTCCCCAAAGCATAATAAACCAAATCAGATTATGGGATGTATTAAATGGAAGTTTTTCTACTGATTATTTAAATTATTCTGCTTGATGCTTTAATTTTGATCAAGACCTGAATTATCTGTGTCTGTGTATTCATAAAGCAGTGATTTCATTGACTATTTGATGTGAAATTTGTGTGCTTTCATATTATGAGCATCTATGGATTATTACTAGTTTTAGTTTACATATGACAGAGCATTGATAAAATTTTTGTGAACTTTTGAGACCATATTCAAATTATTAGTACTTGGGAATATTCTTTTAATTATGATATATTTAGGAGCAAGTTGATTAAATATATATTTTTATACTTAATAATATTTTCATATTTGAGTTTCTAGTTTGGATGGGTTAATAGTACGCTTCTCCGAGGATATAAAATGCTTTTGGTTTCTTACACTATAACAAAATGGAAAAAGCATTAACTGTGAAATTTTACTAAAATAATGTATACACATTAAAAATGTGGTTTCATATCATCAGAAAATTTTCCTTTGCCAACATTAATAAAATATGTATTGGCCTGAGGATAGTGCTGTTATTTTCCAGCAGATGGAGACAAAATATTTAAGGTGTCACGTAAACATACTTTATAATTTTATAAATACTTATATGCCAATTAAGTGTTGCATCATTGACAATTCAATGAAAATTTTATTTGAGTACAATTCCTTAGGATACAAATGGTTGTAGTATATATTATCATGTTATCTTTTTATCTAAGTGATTTTTCAGTAAGGTATTTTCTGCTTTTTATACATAGCTTATTTTTATTTTGGCCTTTTGTTGTAATTCTTTTATATTTTAGGTAGAGATGTCCCTAGAGCCACTTTATAGGTTCCTTTATAATTATTATTTAGTAATTTTACTGAAGTAATTAGTAATTATGACTTTATTGCCTTTCAGCATGGGCAGACATGTCTCTGTTGGGTTACATAATATTAACTGTAGTCTAATCATCAGCCAAGTGTCTCTTTGAAATACTGTTTTTTAGAAACTTAAAAAAAAATCCATTGGGGGAGTAGTAAGTTAGCTCAGTAACAGTACTACAAACATTACTATGTAGGGTTGATTTTATGGTTCAAGCTTTTGCTACCCACATTGTCAAAGGAGAGTCAATAAATTTATCTGTGGGGAAAACTTAAAATGGGCAAGCTGAGTCTGGGTATTTTCAGTCAAAAGGTTCTTAACTTCACTGGGTGGAAAAAACCCAGAGTTCTACCTTAGGTAGTATCTTTCAGCTGGCTGAAACAAATAGCAGAATCAAAGACACTAGGAGCCTTTCTCCCTTCCCTTCATGCCATTCATATCATATCATTCCCTCATATCATTCATCATCATCATTTCCCTTTTCCCTTTGCTTCTTCCTATATTCATTTAGAGGCAGTAAAAGTGACACGACTCTCCAGCATGTCAGAGACCCATTTTTAAATTTTCAAAAATGATCTGCAGACTTTACTAAATATACATAGTGTCCTTCTTTTAGACTAATGCCAGGGCTGAAACTGTCAGGCACCTGTAAGTATTATAACCCTTGTGTTAAGGAGTTATGTAGCGGTTACCACAAAGTTAAGGATTCAGACTTTGGAGTTGGGCTACTTGAGATTAGAATTTTGACATTTCCACATATTAGAATATTTGAATATTATCTTTCTTTCTGTATAGAGGACTGAGACCATGTCTTATTCATGTTTTTACCTCTTACTGTTGTTTAACAAATTTTTATAATCATTGTAGATATTCACTAAATATATGTTAGATTGGATTTCATGATAGATGGTATTGCAAATTGGTAATTTTTGTTTGCTTTTTACATATTAAATGTGGTGATTTCTTTTATGTTAAAAATACTTGATTTTTGCCACCTCTAATTATAGGATTAATAGTATTATTGAAATAGAACATATCACTAAATATAACATTATTATATAAATATTTCTAAAATTGTGGTTTCAACATGGGACTGAATTGACTTAAAATGTTTATTCTTGTTCTGATTTCTTGACAAATGTCAACAGGAATATGAACTGTCTTACATTTCCTCTGAGATATTTTTCTCTGAACTATATTAATATTTTGGTGATTATAGATTATTGAAATTTTCACCATGTCCATCACACTATCAGTTTCACAGATAATTCTTTAGAATGAAAAGTTATTTCTCTACCTTGGACATTAACACAGGCATTGACTATGATGGGTTTCTTTTACTTATCATTGTAGATTGTAGATTTAGATTAACTTCCCACTGAGTGACTGCACTATAAATATTGATCTCAGATTATATAAATAAGAAAAAAAAAGCAAGAGCAAATTAAGCTTTTGAATGAAAAAATGAATCACTATATTAACTAGAAATCTAGGTTTCAAAGTACAAGATATCTTAGACATGTAAAAGAAAGACCACATTATTTTTGAATAGATCACTTAGTAGAGATAAAATTTTGAGATTTGAACAAGAGAATAGAATTAAATTGAATAGAATTAATCTGAGATTGCAAATCTTTTTTTAAGTAAACTTTTTATGGAAGTAATACACATGTATAGAAAAGTACAGAAATCGTAAGCGTACAAACTGCTCATTGTCACAAAGTGAAAACGTGTGTAATCATACAGTCAAGAAAGAGAACATTCTCAGCATCCAGAAACCCCCTTTGTGGTCCCTTCTAGTCACTACCCTCTCCCCAGAAGGGTAACTACTATGACCAAAGATAATTTTTTGCCTTAAATCATATAGTATGTCCTCTTTTGTTTCCAGCTCCTGTTGTGCACATTTTATGATTAATTTATATTGTTGTGTGTAGTTATAGTTCATCATCCTTGTTGTTGAGTAGTAGTCTTATTTTAAGAATACATCATAACCTTTGTATCCATTCTACCTGTGATGGACATTTGGATTGTTTCCAGACTGAGATTGTTGCAGATTGTTCTGCTGTGAACATTGTTCTGCATGTCTTTGGGGGTCTTGCTGTGTGCATTTCTGTTAGTTATAGAGCTGGGGAGATCTTAAAGCAGTTACTATTTTTTGGCAAGGGGAATCAAGAATGGAGTTTTGATTTAAGTAATTGATTAAGTTTCCTCTTTACACATATCAAAAGTGAGATTTGTATAAAGGGAAATGTAAACAGTTAACAAAGTTTATTGTAATAATAGGCATTCAAATGTTCATGGTTGGTAATCATAACTAAAGTAGGATAATTTGTTTTAATGTACATTTCAGCTTTATCTTCTATAAGTCTGTCGTTTGTTCTTTGTGCTGCATCTAAGGTAGCTTCACTTTCCTCCCCTCTCTCCTCCCATGTTTGTACCTTTATTCTTTATTTGTTTCTGGGAATGCTCTCCCTACTCTTTTGTTTGTTTATAGAAACCCAACTCTTTTTCTGAGCATAGTTTGTGAAAATTTCTCTGACCTCCCAGTTGGAAATAACCTTTCACTTTTCTAATTTTCTATAACAGTTTATATCTTTTTAAATACTTATCACATACTATCTTTATTGTAATTGTCTATATCCTTTTAATCTCATTCTCTTACATTGGAATTTTTTTGAGGATAGTATTATCTTTTCCTTCCCTATAGTGACAAAACTCTGTACTTTGTATGTATAGGCACTCAAATATGTTGAATTGGATTTTAAATGCCCTGCTGATTTTTATATATTCAAGAAAAATGTTTAATTTTCTAGTTTAGAAGCCATCGTAGAAACAATAAATATTAATTCTATGATAACCATAGGAAAGTATAACTGGTATTTATATTGGAATTCAGTTTCAGTAGTAGAAGATGGTGGATTAAGCTGGCTAAGGAAGTCATATCAAAGAATGAAGGAACAAGCTGAGAAACAAAATAGAAATTTTGAGGACATTGTAGCTGAAAGATATGGGGTGAGTTTCTCCATTAAGGAGATTTGTATTATTTTTAGAGTTATAGAAAAAATTAAGTGTCACTGACTTTTTTGTGTGTGCCAGAAACACTTGAATTGGATTGATATTCAATTTCAGACTTAAATGCTGCTGAAGTTATTTTCTGCTTTTCATTATCATGTAAACTTATGTAGCATATTTTTATTGACATAATGTTTGTACATTTAAGTATATAAAACTTAAGTGTGTGTGTTTAATGTAATAACAGCATTTTCTTACTGTGAGGAAATTTAAATAAAACAGAAAAGCCTCCATAGTACACTTCTATAGATAACTACTGTTCAAATTTTGGTATATTCTATAGTTATTTTCCTATGAGGGCACATATACTCTTAAAACAATGAAACCATGCTGCACATGCCATTTTAATACCAGCTCCCCTATTCACCATGTGCAGATTATCTTTCTTTTTTAGTTTATAGTGATGTCTTTTTTTCTCCCTTATTTCCTGTTTGCTCAAGTTTAGAAGTAGTAAGATTTTAAAAATATAGGCAAGCCACAAAAGAAAAAAAGAAAAGAAAAGGGAAAACATCATCTTTAGACCTAAGAGAATTGTTAACCATTTCATATATATTCTTCCAGGTATTTTTTTCTATTTATTATGTACGTTGAAAATATGCGATTTTGTAGAAGTGGGTTCATAGAATACATACTGCTTCTTTTTGTTATTATGGTAGACATGTATGATGCCAGTAAATATATATGTGCACATTTTAATGACCTAATAGTTTCTTGTATATTTGTATGGTTGTACCACTATTTATTTATTTGATTGTCGATGGATGGACATTAATGTGTTTTTTCAACCTGTGTTAAACAGCACTATGGAGAACATTTTTGTCCATTGCATTTTGCATACTTATCTGATTATTTTCTGGCTATGAATTACTAAAATTGAAATTGCTGGCTTATAGGATATGGACATTTAAAGTGAAATATATATTTCCAAATTTCTGTACAGAATAATTGACCAAATTATGCTGTCATTAAAATGTATCTTTCATCACATGATTTTCAACAGTAAGATTGTCATTTTTTAATTGTGCTTTTGTGATGGGTAATAAAAAGTTTTTTATTTTTTTGCTTTTATTTTTATGTATTTGATTACTGGTGAATTAGAGTTTTAAAAATATGTTCTATCACTATTTGTATTTTTTAGCGAATTGACTTCTTATATTATTTTCCTTTTGGGATATTGATTCATTTAACACTTTTTACTAAAGCTGTTCAGATTTTTCCTCCTAAGTTTCATGTTTGTTTTTCACTTTGTTTTTATTTGCTATGGATAAACTTGAAATATTTTTACCTAGCAAAATCCATCGAGTTTTTACTTCATGACTTACTGCTTTTGATGTAATTCATTGAGATGCCTTCTCCATCTCAAGGTCTTAAAAATGTGTACCTGTATTTACTTTGAGTACTTACTTATTTTGTATTTTATATTATCTTTAATCATCCTGTAATATATATATATTTGTATGGTGTAAAGTGGAGATCTAACTTTCCTCAAGTGCTTAGCTAGTTGTTTACAATATATTGAATAAAATTATTCTTTTCTCACTAATTTGAAATGACACAGTTATTATTATATTCCATTATATACATGGGTATGTTCCTTTACTCTCCAATCTATTCCATTGATTTTTCTGCCTTTTTCAGGACTTGTATTATACTGTTGTAATTGTAGTTTCAGTAAGCATGCAGATGGCAAATAACTAGTGAATACCTACTAATGTTGGATCATTCTTCCATTCTTTGATTTTTTTTTTGCTTATGGAATTTCTTTTAATATACTATTGAATTAAATTTGTTGATAATTTTATTTTTAATTTTTATCTTTACTTATAAAGGATATTTCTGTTTAGTTTTCTTTTTATGTTATTTTTATTAAATTTTGATAATAGGGGCTATGCTAAGTTTAGTATTTGAATGGTGAAGTTTTATATAATTTTTTTTATCTTCATTTTATTGAGATATATTCACATACCATGCAGTCATACAAAACAAATCGTACATTCGATTGTTCACAGTACCATTACATAGTTGTACATTCATCACCTAAATCAATCCCTGACACCTTCATTAGCACACACACAAAAATAACAAGAATAATAATTAAAGTGAAAAAGAGCAATTAAAGTAAAAAAGAACACTGGGTACCTTTGTCTGTTTGTTTGTTTGTTTGTTTCCTTCCCCTATTTTTCTACTCATCCATCCATAAACTAGACAAAGGGGAATGTGGTCCTTATGGCTTTCCCAATCCCATTGTCACCCCTCATAAGCTACTTTTTTATACAACTGTCTTCGAGATTCATGGGTTCTGGGTTGTAGTTTGATAGTTTCAGGTATCCACCACCAGCTACCCCAATTCTTTAGAACCTAAAAAGGGTTGTCTAAAGTGTGCGTAAGAGTGCCCACCAGAGTGACCTCTCGGCTCGTTTTGGAATCTCTCTGCCACTGAAGCTTATTTCATTTCCTTTCACATCCCCCTTTTGGTCAAGAAGATGTTCTCCGTCCCACGATGCCAGGTCTACATTCCTCCCCGGGAGTCATATTCCACGTTGCCAGGGAGATTCACTTCCCTGGGTGTCTGATCCCACGTAGTGGGGAGGGCAGTGATTTCACCTTTCAAGTTGGCTTAGCTAGAGAGAGAGGGCCACATCTGAGCAACAAAGAGGCATTCGGGAGGAGGCTCTTAGGCACAATTATAGGGAGGCCTAGCCTCTCCTTTGCAGCAACCGTCTTCCCAAGGGTAAAACCTATGGTAGAGGGCTCAACCCATCAAACCACCAGTCCCCTATGTCTGTGGTCATGTTAGCAACCATCGAGGTGGGGTAGGCCAATACCTTGCATTCTCCACAGGCTCCTCAAGGGGGCACTACATATTTTTTTCCTTTTTTTTTCTTTTTTTTTTTTTTTAGCTTTCCCTTCTTTTTTAAATCAACTGTATGAAAAAAAAGTTAAAAAAAAACCAAACATACAATAAAAGAACATTTCCAAGAGACCATAACAAGGGAGTAAGAAAAAGACAACTAACCTAAGATAACTGCTTAACTTCCAATCTGTTCCTACTTTACCCCAAGAAAGTTACTTATATAATTTATTAATGCTTTAGAACAGATAAAAATCACAGAGAGACATTTTAAAATAGTGCTTAAAAACATTGGCTTTGTGGTCATGTCGTCCTGAATCTTAATATCAGCTTTGTTATTATTTGGTGCATGACCTTAGCTTGCATTTTGTTGTTGTTGTTGTTGTTCATTTTAAAAACAGTCTGTTAGGATCAACTTCATATAAATGTCATGAGCATTAATAATAATTTGAGTGCTTTCCATGTGCCAGGCACTGTCAAATTGCTTTATATGTAATTCAATCATTTAGTCCTCACAAAAATACTACTATTCTTGTTTGTTAAATGAGTAGACATAGGTTAAATAACTAAGATTCAATGATTAATAAGTAGATTTGAACCTACGTACTACGTCTCAGGAGCCTATTTAAATGATGCGAAATGTGTATTATAGTAAACATTAGATAAATTGTAGTAACTGCTGTTTTAAATGCCATACTTTATTGACTCTAAGAAGTCACTAATTGCAGATGCACTGTTATTTTATGTATCACTAAGAAAGAAAAAAGCTGCTTATGAAGCAATGCTTTCTTTCTTTAAAACTAGCTAATTTTGTTTGCAGCACTTTCCATTCATCTATTCAAGGTATCTAGGCAATTTTTTTGATATACAGTTTTCATTTACAAGCCTTTCTTGTTTTTGAACTATCCTTTCTCTGTGAGAGTCTATGATTGTTTTAACAATATAGTAAGTAACCTTTTGAATTTTACAGACAGTAGGAATTACTATTTAAAAAAATTACTCCTTGTCTATTTTCTGTATTACACTTTGTTTTAGTGCAGGGAATTTGGTCTAAGTGGCTGTCTTTCAAGCTCCCAGGTCTTTTTCATTATTTGGTAATTTTGCTCCTTATTTTTTAAGTATTAATATTACGGTAGGATAACTGTATGGTTCTTTTTTTTTTTTTTTTTCTTTTGTGGGTTTTCCTTTCATGTGTCACATGGTATTGGGTCATGGCAAAAGGTATGGGGGGGTGTACAAATCACTGGAGCCTTTTTAATTTTACATATTTTGTTTAATTTTTCTCCTTTGTAGTCAATGGAAATATTTCAGTTGAAATTAGAAGAAGCTGAAAAAACTGCATCCCAAAAAGAAGATTATACACAAAAATGGTGGAGGAAACCAACATATACAGATAAAGCACAAAATAGTCAAGAAAGTAAAAAATCAAACTTAGTAAATTATAATAAACGTTCAAGGGATAGATATTGTACAACAGATATTGCAAACAATATCAATAAGGATAAGTTTATTGGCGAAGAAAAAGATAATAGATCTGGGTCTTCAGAAACAAGTAGAAAAGAATCTGATCTAAGGCAAAACCAAGAATTTTCTTCTCCTAGAAATTTGAGACCTAAATTCTTAAGACCCTCTGATGATGAAGAACTGTCATTTCCCAGCAAGGGCAGAAATTTTGAACCATCGAGTTCATCTTCAGCATTAGTAGCCCAGGGTTCTTTGAGTTGTGGTTTCCGAAAACCCACTGAAAACAGCGAGAGAAGTTTATCATCATGGAGTCGATCTGACAGGAGAGACGGAGACAAGAGACATTCAAATCAAAAGCCATTAGAAACCAACAGTAGTATGGACTACCAAAACATTCCAGAACCCGTGAGAGAAAAATCACAAGATGAAAGCTTGAGAGAGAATTCTCTGAAGAAAGAACATCTGCAGGATACAAGGTTTTCATTTTCTGGGTATCTTCAGTTCCTAGCTTTTGAAGTGTTTTTATCAAAAAAAGATGCTGAATTTTGTTAAATGCTTTTTCAGCATCTACTGATATATCATTTGATTTTTCCCTTTTAATTTGTTAATGTGTTGTTGTATAACGTTGATTGATTTTCTTATGTTGAAACATCCTTGCATGCCTGCTATGAACCCCACTTGGTTGTGGTGTATGATTTTTTTATTGTGTCTTGGATTCAATTTGCAAGTATTTTATTGAAAAGTTTTGCATCTATATTCATGTAGTTTTCCTTTCTTGTAGCATCTTTATCTGGTTTTGGTATTAGAGTGATGTTGGCTTCATAAAATGAGTTTGGTAGTGCTCCATTTTCAATTTTTTGAAAGTGTTTGAGTAGGAATGGTGTCAGTTCTTTTTGGATAGTTTGGTAAAATTCCCCTGTGAAGCCATCTGGCCCTGGGCTCCTATTTGTAGGAAGCTTTTTTGATGACTGATTGGATCTCTTTCCTTGTGATTGACTTGTTGATGCGTTCTATTTTTTCTCTGGTCATTCTAGGTTGTTTATGTGTTTCTAGGAAATTATCTATTTCTTTTAAATTGTCTAGTTTGTTGGCATACAGTTGTTCATAGTATCCTCTTATGATTTTTAAAATTTCTTTGTGATCTGCGGTAATGTCCCCCTTCTCATTTATCATTTTGTTTATATGGGTCTTCTGTCTTTTTGACTTTGTCAGTCTAGCCAGGAGTTTGTCAATCTTGTCAATCTTCTCAAAGGAACAAATTTTGGTTTTATTTATTCTCCCTATTGTTTTTTTTTCTCCACTTCATTTATTTCTGCGTTAATCCTTGTTATTTCTTTTCTTCTACTTGCTTTAGGAGTAGTTTACTGATCATTCTCTAGCATTTTCAGTTGTTCTGTTCTTTGATTTCATCTCTTTCTTCCTTTTTAATGTATGCATTTAGAGCTAAAAATTTCCCCCTCAGCACTGCCTTCACTGCATCCCATAAGTTTTGATATGTTGTGTTCTCATTTCATTTGTCTTTGGATATTTACCAGTTTCTCTTGGAATTTCTTCTTTGACCCACTGGTTGTTTAGGAGTTTGTTGTTTAACCTCCAGATATTTGTGGATGTTCTAGATCTTTGATGGTTATTGACTTCTAGTTGTATTCCATTGTGGTCAGAGGATGTTCTTTGAATAATGTCAGTCTTCTTAAATTTATTGAGGCTTGTTTTATGCCCCAGCCTATGATCTTTCCTGGAGAAAGTTCCATGAGCACTAGTAAAGAATGTATATCCTGATAATTTGGGATGTAATGTCTCTCTATATATCTGTTAATGACATTGCTTATGTTCTCAATTTCCTTATTTGTCCTCTGTCTGATTGTTCTGTCTATAGGAAAGAGTGGTGTATTGATGTCTCCCACGATATTGTGGAAGCATCTATTGCTTCCTTCAATTTTGCCAATGTTTGTCTCATGTACTTTGGAGTACCTTGACTGGGTGCATAAACATTTATGATTGTTATTTTTTCTTGGTGAATTGTCCCTTTTATTAGTATATAGTGTCCTTCTTTGTCTCTTATGTCATCCTTGCATTTAAGGTCTATTTTATCTGAAATTAGTGTTGCTACCCCTGCTTTCTTTTGGCTGTAGCTTGTGTGGAGTTATTTTTTCCCATTCTTTCACTTTCGATCACTTTGTGTCACTGGGTCTAAGATGAATCTCTTGTAAACTGCGTATTGCTGGTTCATGTTTTTTAATCCATTCTGCCAATCTATATCTTTTAATTAGGCAGTTTAATCCATTCACATTCAATGTTATTACTGTGAAGGCAGTTCTTGAATCAGCCATCTTATCCTTTGGTTTTTAGTTGTCAGATCTATTTGTTCCCCCTCTCTCTTTATTTCCTTTAAGTTACCCCTACTAATACTCTTCAGTTCTGTACCCTTCCCCAGGTCTCTCTGTCCTATCTTTTTTTCTAGCCAGTAGAGCTCCTTTTAGTATTTCTTGTAGGTCAGGTCTTTTTTTAAACAAATTCTCTCAGCATTTGTTTGTCTGTGAAAAATTTAATCTCTCTCTCAATTTTGAAGGAGAGCTTTGCTGGATGAAGAATTCTTGGCTGGGATTTTTCTTTTTTAGAATTTTAAATATGTCATACCACTGCCTTCTTGCCTCCTTAGTGCCCATTAAGTAGTCAGTACTTAGTCTTATGTTGTTTCTGTTGTATGTGGTGAATCGCCCCTCTCTTACTGCTTTCAAAACTTTCTCCTTCTCTTCAGCATTTGACAAACTGATCAGAATATATCTAGGTTTGGGTGTATTTGGATTTATTCTATTTGGAGTTTGTTGGGCGTCTTTGATTTGCATATTTATGTTGTTTATAGGTGTTGGGAAGTTTTCCCCAATAATATCTTTGAACACTGTTCCTAGCCCTTTGCTCTTCTCTTCGCCTTCTGGAACACCAGTGATTCTTATATTTGTGTGTGTAATGTTTTCCATTATTTCCCTGAGATCCATTTCAAATTTTTCAATTTTTTTTCACCATTCATTCTTTTCTGTTTCAAATTCCGTCAGGCTGTCCTCGAGTTCGCTAATTTTTTTTTCTGGCTCTTCAAATCTGCTGTTATGTGTCTAAAGAATAATTTTATCAACAGTGTCTTTTATTTCCATAATACCTGCTATTTTTAAAATTTATTCTTGCCAATTCTTCTTTATGCTCTTCTAGGGTCTTTCTGGTGTCCTTTATATCCTTAGCCATGACATTGAGGTTTGTGTATACTTCTTTGATTAATTGCTTCAAGTTCTGTGTCTCCTCTGGATTTTTAATTCAGACGTTTGGGTTGTCCGTATCTTCTGGCTGCTTCATATGCTTTATAGTTTTCTGTTGTTTTTGACCTTTTGGCATTTGCTTATCTTGATAGCATTCTTTTAGGATTATTTGAACATGTATCTATGATTTGATAGAGCTATAGCTTGGTGGAGTGCACTTTCCCTGTCCTACTAGCAGATGGTGCTCCCGAGCCTCTTCTTACCCTCCAGCCAGTTCTCCCCCAACTTTGTCTATGCACTGAGTGGGGGTCCAAACCATGTGGAAATCCAATCAGTGCATCAATTTTCCGTGTGCACTGAGGACTGCCAGCGCTGTGGGTGGGGTTTGTGCCCTGTGTAGTTTGGCAGGGATTCTGCCGTAGGACACAGTGATCCTGGCTATTCCTGGGTTGCGGATGGAGTATTCTGGGGCTGCAGAGATGTGTGTCTCACCTTCCAGCTCAAATGCCCCACAAACCCTGTTTGCCTACGCCTGCAAATCCCTGGGATTGGGGGAGGGCTCCTGGCACTTCTATGCAGCACCCTTGCCTTTAGGCTGTGCACACTGTGGGCTTCCATAGAGAAAGATTGGATGCTGTCACAAGTCCGCTGAATCCTGAATTCCCTCAAGGGAGCTCTTGGCCACGGGACTGTGAAGGGTTATCTTCTCAGCCAACTGCAGAGATGGGACTTAGAAAAACTGTACTCCATGCTTGGCAGCCAGTCCCCAGCTCATCTGCGGCTGGGCTGTGAAGGGTTCTCTCCCAAGCCAACTGCTAAGATGGCTGCACAGTACGTGGAAAGCTGCCCCCTTCTGTGCTCATCTACCTGTTCCAACCGCCAGTCCCTGGCATGGGGGCTCTTGGCTGTGGGTCTGCGTAGGGTTATCACCCCAGCCAAGTTCTGAGGAGGGTGCATGGGGCATAGAAGGCTGCTCTCCTCTGCGCTCATCAGCTGGCTCCACCCTCCTGTTGCCTGGTGGTGTTCCAGGCTGAACATTCACTAGTCTTAAACGCAATCTCTCGGCTTCTCCAGCTACATACTCACTGTGTGGTGTAGAAGTCCCTGCCCTGGTGGAACCCTGAAACTGCTGGGTTCCAGGAGTGCTTTCTCTCCTTTACCTAGTGTTTTTCACGGAGGAAAATTTTGCTCTGTCTCTCCTGATCTGCCTTCTTCATGGAGGTTACCATTTATTTTTTAAACTGATAATCGCATATTAAGGTCCAGAGAATGCAAAGAACTCAGCTGTATTTTCAGAATATCAGTTATTAATGAAATAGGAATTATGGATTCCTCTTTTTTAAAATTGATGGAAGAAATAAGATATACACATTTAACAGTACAGTTTTGTTTTATGGATTGCATTTTATTTTATAGTTTTAGTTAATAATAATAACAACTGGAAAAGCAATTCAGTAGCTGTATTTGTTTAAGATGTGTTGCTTTTTTGCAATTTCAAAAGCTGAATGAGTTAATCCTCTTAAATGGTTATGCTACAGGAAATATTTTGGTAGATTTTGTTGCTGGTGCCATGTTACTTTCTAAGGAAATTACTCCATTTTTAAGTCCAATTATAATTGTAAATATTGCTTGCCTCTGGGAGACCTGGGAGACTGAATTATGCTGCCATAGTCAAAGTATGAAGTGACAAAGATATGCCCAACATACGGCAGATGCAGAGGGGACATGAATTATGGTGGTGGATTTGCAGAGAAATAAATAATCCACTCTTGGCAATGGACAGGTTTTAAAGATCATGTTAGAGTTTTAAAAGTGAAGCATAGATAGGATAGTAATTATACCTGCAATGATTAGGAAAATAGGAAGCCATTACTGGTTTTATTATTATGTACCTGTTACACTTAATGTGGGGCTATGTCAGAAGAAAAGGAGCCTTAGGTTGACTGGGGTCAAACCTTGGCAAACTGATTTAGCTTTAGGGATGGCCCTGATGGGGATAACCAGAAATCCAAAATAAGAACCAAAGGATAATGACAGACTTGAATCATCATTAATATGTTAATAAAAACAGCAACAACAACAACAAAATGCTTCCACCAAATCAGTGGGACACTAAAGGAAGAGGTTTTAGGAAATAATAAGATTTAGTGGTAGTAGAAATGAAAGTATGTGATTTGGGGTCACGAATCTGGTAAATCACTTTAATTTTTGTCTCCCTCTGAAACTCTGTATTATAAAGCACAGTGGGTAGATTTTATTCATAGGGAGTTGGCAAAATCTGGACTGAGTGCTGGAGCTCCAGCCAGATGGGTTCTGGTTCAGGTCAAGGCTTTGGTCCCAGGTAACTAAAGGACAAATCCAGTTGTGTTGACTGGATAAACATGGCAGGGATTACAGAATGTCTAAGACTGTGTGCGTATATAATTGTCCAGACTTCACTTCTTGCATCCTGGGTGGTAGATGATTTCTAGTCCTTACTTGCTAGTGGGATAGGGCTTTTATTTCCTGATATCATTAAAGTTGGCTTACTGATATCATTTGGTTATCTGTAGGTCTTGACTTCTGTGACTGTAGCTAAGCAGAGTATGCAAGGCTGTTTTACACTGTTAGTATTCCATCTGATTCTCTAATTGCCTCATATTTGTTTGTCTTATATAAATTGCAAATTTCTGGTAGTTTTACTGTAATACAGTTACTCACTCAAAGCTATTTTTTTTTGGACTGAAGACAATATTCTTTATTAGCGGTGTTAATAAAGCTTTCCATGAATTCCATGATTGGTTGGTGAGAGAAAGAAAAATCTAAGACTCTTCTACATATTTATGGGAAGAAAAAAAATCATGGGCGTGTAGAGTGGTGTAAAGTTAGGAGACCAGGGTAGGATCTTGAAGAATGCCTATTTTCTAGTATTGGAAAGATTCACTGAAGGATTGTTAGAAGCTGTTAGTTTATCTGAATACTATATTGGGGGCAGTTCTTTATAAAATACCTGAATTCTAGGGAGTTTTAGAACCAATGAATTTTAGAACTAGAAAAAAACATAGAACTGAGTTTAGAACTGAAGAAATCATGGAACCTGTGGAAGCTAACGAAACTGAGTTGTGATTTGTACAATGTTGCATAACTAGGGTTACCAGATTTAACGGATAAAAATAAATAAGTCCCTTGAAATATTTAGACATGCTTATAAAAAACAAAATATATGTTGTTTACTTAAAATTCATATTTGACTAGATTTCATGTATTTTGTCTGGCAACCCTTTATATAACACTTAATCATTTCCTGGGTCTGTGACCTTTTACAAGAGTTTGATACCTGACCTTTCTGTGTTTCGGTTTCTTCATCTTTTTTGAAACAAAGATACTAGTAGGATCTATTTCGTGGAGTTGTTGCATTATTTAATATATATGAAAAACTTAGTATAGTGTCTGGCAAATAGTATATATGCCTGAAACATAGTAAGTACTCCATAAATTTTTGCTTTTGTTGTTGCTATTAATATTATTATATAGTTAGTTATTGGCAAAGCTTAGATTAGACTCCATGTCTTCTGATGTCCATTTTAGCAGTATTACATGCTTTTCAAATAAGATTAAAGGAGAACCATGACTTGCCTTTAAAAAAAGACCCTTTTTTCCTTAAGTACTTTTCATATTATCTTTCTAGAACTAGAGGTAGGTTCACTTTTTGTTTTGTCCTTTTGTTTATTTACTCATTACTTACTCTCAACCACTCCCTTATTCAAATAATTTTGAAGCTCTGTTTTCCACCTAGCACTGAGAGAGAAATTTTTAAAAATGTATGACATGTTTTCCTTCCAAGAGCTTGTAGTTTTTTGGTGTAATAGGATGTAGCAACATTAACATGAAATTATGCAAAGCAGTATTTGGGTGAATACCCAGATGGCTTTGAGTTTATCTATAGATTGCTTTTTCACCTTTGTCATGATTGTCCGTTGATAAAGTGCTATAAAATATTTATTCCTGCAGCAAGTCCTTTCCTGCATTACAGGTAAATAAGAAATAGAGATGAAAATAGGAGGTTGAACTTGTTTTGAATCTGTTGTTTTTGAGTTTTCTCTATAAAATGGGTGTTCTTGTATTTCAGTTTACTAGCTTGATTTGTATAGTTTAGATATCTCTCTCATCAAGTAGTTTGTGTGATTAGATTTAATTTTAGATATGTCATGCTCTTAGTCACAGGAGATGGATTAATTCGTTCTTGTATAAGAGAAACCATTACATATTGCAATGTTATTGCATTTCCAGTATTGTTTTAAAAAAGTTTTTAATTAACAGGGTGCCTAATTCTGCTAATTTTTATTAGAAAATTTTATTTAGAAAGTGGAGATAAGGGTCTTGAATCAGCAAATCCTAATCTTGACACCTAAGTTTTTGTTTACTTTTTTTCTGATTAAAAAAGTGGTACATGTTCATTATAAAAAAAACTTTTTTGGAAAGTTTAGTAAAGTACATAAAAATGCAACTTCTCTTAACATCAGCATGATTTCTTTTAGTCTTTTTCCCTAAATCTATTCTTTTAAATAATTGAGAATATACTATATACAACTTGGTTTCCTGCTGTTTTTACTTATAAGCATTTTCTAAGTGTGTGTGTGTGTGTGTGTGTGTGTGTGTGTGTGTGTTTTAAAGACAGTATATTCTAATGGGAAAGTATGACTTGTTTTTTAGAAATTAATTATAAAGAAGACTTCTTAAGTATAGAAGTAATCCTGGAATATGAGAAATGCTTGTACTTTTTTCTTTTTGTATGATAATTGCAGATGTTACGGTGATGTTTCTCTTAAAGCATCTGCTCATCATTCTAAAATCTTAGGGAAAGTAAGGAAGAGTCTATTCACTGCTTTTTACTGCAAAGCAATGTCTTTGTTGCTATACTAATAAAATAAAACAATGCATTCTTCAATCATTGTGTGACTGACAACTCTCATTTTAATGTCTGTCTGTCACCTGTTGTTAAATTAAATGTATTGAAGTAGCTGTAAATATTGAAATAATTAATATGAGAGATGTTCAGAATTGTAGTACATCATGCCATTTATCCTCATTTTTTCCATCTACTAATAAATATAATTCCTGTGAGAAAATGCCACTTCCTCTTCCCCACTGATTTGCGTGGGGTAGGAATTCCATGATAATGAGTACCTCTTTTAAGAGTCCCTTGAGATTCCAGTTATTTTCTTGAAGCTGTGGGTTTTGGATAGTCCTCAGTTTAACTTCATTGTCTTCCCCTGATTGCATCTTTAAGATTTCATCCAGACAAGTGAGGGGTGGAGGAAAGTTTCTTAAAAAAGGGAAGGATAAAATAAAATGAAATGACCCCCCCCCCCCAAAAAAAAGAAGAAAAGAAAAAAGAAATGAAAAATAATGTGTCCTGTGGATTGACCATGTTAAAGGACTTTGGCAACTTAATCAAGAATATTTTCATTGTAAAAGAGGGTATAGAAGCCAGATTTCTGTACACTAAACTATAATTATGGATTATGAGGTAATAAAGATAGAAAGTATATGTGGGAGATACTGGTTCAATGAAGTGCTCCCTCCCCATTTTTTTTTTTTTTTTTTTTCTTTTTAAGGTACAGATCTTTCAGCACATGTATATGTTAATAGGAAAGGGCCAGTATCAAGTTTAGAAGTTAAAAATATGGAGAAATGTCAGATACTGTAACTTGAGCAAGATCCTTGCGGTTAGTGTGGGTGAATGTGGGATCCAGAGTGCTTAGATCACTGTTTTTCAACACATAGTCCGTGGACTGTGTGGTCCTCTTTGGCCTGCATATGGATCACAATGAGTTTGGTAACCTCAGAAAAAAAAACAGTGATGCAACAGTCTGGGGTCACACCCAGCTACAAAATTGAAATAGCCTCTCATTCTTATGACTGTTACTGATACTAGCTTAAAAAGATTATTTTAGTTTTACCAATTTTTGATGAATATTTAGAACAAAATTACCCTAAAATTTTTGGTTCATGTGTACATCACATTTCCCTTATGTGATCTTTGGATACTAAAAGTTTGAGAAACAGAATATTTGTTTCTTTTAATCATTCATGTTTGAAAAAAAGATTAAGTACCTGGACTGGTATGACAAGGAATGAAGTAACAAGGGAGTTACTTTTTGCATCAGAGATGTCCCCTGGAACTTAAATCAGATAATTTTGACCAGTTCATTTTTGCTGTTTATCATATATTTACTGAATGGTTCTGTTTTTTTATGTTTGATGGTATAAAAATGATTATGACACAGTGTCTGCCTTCAAGGAACTTACAATATAAGAGAGGCAGTCATGTAGACCTGTGAACAAATCTGGCACATAAATGCCATTATATAGGTACTTAAAATAACAGTAGTAGTAGCACAAAGGAAAGAGTGATTAACTCTTCTGGGGTAAGAGTAGAGGCAATAGGGTCCCCAGAAAGTTGTGTAAGTGTACTAGTGTGAGGTCTTGAAGGATGAGCCCATTACTCAGTAAGTGGGGAACAGCAACCAACTTGGAGAGGTGAGTCATCATGGTATGGTTAGCATTTGCCAACACTGTTTTGGAGTATAGGATGCAAGAGCTCCCTGAGGGCGTGATATATCTCTTTCTAGTCCTGATAGAGTGCATAGTTAGCTTCACCAGCCTCTTAGTAATTTATGGAATATGGTTGAGTGGGAGGAAGATGAGCAGGTATGTTTTGCAAGCAGTGTCTTGTACACCTTGTAAGCGGCTCCAGAAATCATGCGTTTGACAATATTTTATGAGTAATAAGAAAGAAGTATCAGATTTGCATTTTAAAAAGATTCCAGAAGCATTTCACATTCAATTTCACATTTCACATTCAACTTGTGGCAAGTATACCAGTTAGGAGGCTGTTGTGTTAGTATAGGTGAGAGACAAGAAGACCTGTATGTAGAGATGGACAGGCAGAGCTTGAGTTGCCATCTGTGTGGCTCAGTGATAAAGCTTCTCATTCTGTGACTCCTTGAAATAATTCAGCTACTTCTTTGCTGTGCACTCACTAGCTCTAGACATTCTACTTCTTAACCTATCTTGATGAGATTTCACTATTGGGTTTTAAGCATAGTGAATGGAGGACTGGTTAGAGGATTCTCCTGTGATCAGTAATTGTCATTCAGTGGCATGGTAACTAACAGTCATCAAGTACCAAGTTAGGTTCTGTTTCGAATTTTATTATATATACATCACTGCATTAAATATGATAGTTTGAAGGTATGCATTCATCATTTTATGGATTTTATAGCCCAAGGATATTTGTCCACTCTCATAAAGCTAGTTAATGGCAGAGTCTGCATGTGAACCCATGTCAATCTGACTTCAAACTCCTTTTCCCATAATACTAAGAGGGATTTCCCATTTCTTGTGAGGACGCTTCAAGGAGGTCATGATTGGCATTATAAATAGCTTTTAGTACTTCATAAAGAGTTTGCATCAAGAGTTGAAATTTTCATTAATATTCTGTTTTTAGGTGTTTACACTTTTATTTTTACTCATATCTATTAGTAAGCATGAATCTATTTACATATTGACATTTGATATGGTAGTTTGTGATAACATCCCTAGAAGTTTTCTCCTTAAAAGAAGGAAATGTAGTGGCTTTTGTTTATCAAAAGCCTATCTTACCAACTTAAGGTTGCTTGCAAAATGGCTTCCTTTCTGAATGACTGAACTCAATAGGAAATCCTGTGAGGACTTATCCTGTGTCTGGATCATAGTAAATATGTAATGGAATAACAGAGAAAGGTTGGGGACGTATTGGAAACTCACCTTATCCATTTCACCTTTCTTTGGAACTTTATTTTCTTAGTTGGGTGGTGTTGAGATAACAAGTAGAACTAGATATTTTGCTGGGGGAAAAAACCTGGTCAGATTTTATCTTCATTAGGAAAGTGAAGAAAGACAGAAAATGTGGAAGGAAAAGCAGCCAGGGCTTACATGTTCTGGTTATGCGCTTTAATCTGCAACACTAAATGGGTAACACCCAGGCACTGGCATGGTCTTAGCGTTTGCCTTTCTGCTTGTTTTGGCAGATCTAAAGGTGGAGACTTTTCTGAAGGTCTCTAAGTCTTTCAAATTGCAAGAATTACAGCATGGTATAGACCTTTTGTCTTAGTTTCTATCTAATTTTTGAAAGAGCTTTAACTTAAATCTTTCACAGTGGTCTGTGAAATCATAATAAAGGATAAAAATAAAGTAGAGGGAACTAAAAAAAAAAAAAAAAGCAGCCAGGGGTTTTTCACTTAGGAAGTAGGAGTTTGAGAAGCAGACCCGGGGACAGGCACAAACTTCAGGGGGAAAAAATCGCACTGATTCTCTTTAAGAAGGGCATGAGCTGTAGTTATTTAAGTTATTTTACACTATACATACATGTAAGAATTTAACTAATATTTATAATCGCCATATAATGGACATACAGGACAGTAAATTTTCAAAGCCTAGAATTTTAGAAAATTAATTGTATAGGAAAAATGAAAATTGAGAAAATAGTGTTGATTAGTAAGTCACTTTTTATAAAAATATGATTGGATTGGAAATTCAGATAAATCATGCATACAGTACAATAAAAATGATATGTTCCTCATCATTTAATATGAATAAAAATACTGAAAAGTATTTTCCATACAGAAAAGTATAACTAATGATATAAGCAATAACTCAACCCACAGTTATATGAAAAGTAATAACGTTTCTCTGCTTACACAAATACAGTGCCCCTACTGTTCATTTTATTTGCTTTTTAAGATGTAGACGAAAGAACAGTCAGTTAAAAAAAAATTGCTACTTTCTAATGGTGTTTTACCTCAAATATTGTAAGTTTCTTAGTCTGAGCGTCAGATTATTGCTTTTCTTTCACCAAAATGAGAAGAAATGGTTCTTGTAGGATTTCTGCAGAGATTAATATCTTTTTTTAGCTCAAATACTATCTGTTAGAATATTTCTATTTCTTTGTCCAAAGAAATTCACTACTTAAAAAAATTTCCATATATAGATGGGTCAAGTTTTAATTTGAAGGTCTGTTTATATATTTTGCATATTACTTTCTCAGAATGTATTTTGAAAACTTAAGTTAATTTCAGTAATGTGTGATAAAATTTAGGAATTTGGGAAAACTTGTAATGTTACAGATGAATCTTTTATATTTGATATTGTGGCAGAGGTTAGATATAGTCTGCTTTTAAGTTTTTTTATTCTTCCCTGTTCTGGTTTGCTAAAGCTGCTTTTATGCAAAATACCGCAAATAGATTGGCTTTTATAAACAGGATTTATTAGGTTACAAATTTACCGTTCTAAGACCATAAAAGTGTCCAAACTAGGGCATCAACATGGGGATACCTTCACTGAAGAAAGGCTGATGGCATCTGGAACACCTCTGTCAGCTGGGAAGGCACGTGGCTGGTATCTGCTGGTCCTTTGCTCCCGGGTTCTGGTTTCCAAATGTCTTTCTCCAAAAATGTCTCTTGGCCTCTGTCTCTCTTAACTTTTCTCTCTCAGCTCCTGTACATTCTTGCTTGTTCTCCCAGGGCATTTCACTCTAAGCATTTGGGGGTTCTCAGTTTCTCTGGGGAAATCTGGGTTTAATCTCTTAGCTTAGCACCTCCAATCATCTTCCGTTCTGCATCCCCAAGCATCTGGGTTTGCCTTGACTCATCTTCTCCCGGGGGCAAACTCTGGATTACATATTTAAGCTTCTCTCCAAAATGTCTCTCTCAGCTTCTCTAAGCTCCTTGTTTCTGTGAGCTCTTTTAAAGGACTCCAGTGATCTTATTAAGACCCACCTGAAATGGGCGGGGTCACACCTCCACGGAAATGATCTAATCAGAAGTTTTCACCTATAGTTAGGTGTGTCACATCTCCTTGGAAACATTCAATCTAAAGGGTTCACCCTAATCAAAAGACTAATAAGTCTGCCCCCACAAGATTGCATTAAAGAACATGGCTTTTGTGGGGGACATGAAAAATTCAAACCAGAACATTCTTCTTTGAGGTTTTTTAAAATAGCTTTATTGATGTATTATTAGCATACAATAAACTGCATATATTTATGCAGTTTGAAATGTGTGTATACTCATCAAAACATCATTCCCCAAAGTTTCCTGGTGCTCCTTCATAATCCTTTTCTCTTGCCTCACCCACTGTCCAATCCCCTACCCTCAGGGAACCACCCATCTGCTTTCTTTCATTGTCGTCTAGTTTGCCTTTTCTAGAGTTTTATGTAAGTGGGATTATACATTACTTTTCTTTTTGTTTGTTTGACTTCTTTCACTCAACGTAGTTATTCTGAGATTCATTTATGTTGCTGCATAAATCAATAGCTCGTTCTCTTTTATTGATGAATAGTATTCCATTGATGGATATACCTGTTGGTGGAAATTTGGGTTGTTTCCAGTTTTGGCTGGTACAGTAAAGCTTTTCTGAACTCATGTACAAGTTGTTTTTATGGATGTATGCTTGCTTTTCTCTAGGGTGAAAGTTTAGGGGAGAAATAACTATAATCATGTGGTAACTGTATGTTTAAATTTTAAGAAACTGTAAAACTTTTCCAAAGTGGTTCTACCATTTCACATTACCAACAGTATTGTTTATGTTCTAGTTCTTCCACATCCGTGTCAGAACTTGGTTGGTGTTCTTTTAATTTTGGCTATTCTGCTGCATTATAGTGGTATCTAATTATGGTTTTGCTCTGCATTTCCCTAATGACTGATGATGTTGAGCATCTTTTCATGTGCTTCTTTGCCATCTGGATATCTTTTTGTAAAATGCTTAAAACATTTAGTGATGTTACCTCTCTTATTCCTTTATTACAAATCTGTACCCTCTCTCCTGATCAGTGGGTTAGAGGTTTATCAATTTTATTGATTGTTTCAAAGAACCAGCTTATGGTTTCATTGAATTTCTTTATTGTTTTCTATTTTATATCTCATTTATTTCCACAAAGGTTTTTATTATTTCTTGTATTCTGCTAACCTAGGGTTTACTTTACTCTTCTTATTCTACTTAAAGTATGAGAAGAGGTCAGTGATTCATGATCTTTCTTATTTTCTAGCTAATTTGTGCTATAAAATTTCCCCTAAGTAATGCTTTAACAGCGTCCCCCAAATTCTGATTTGTGTTTATGTTTTCATTCAGTTCAAAATACTTTCTAATTTCCCTTTGGTTTCTTTTTTGACCCATAGGTTATTTACAGGATGCTATTTAGTTTCCAAATATTGAGGATTTTCCAGTATTCTTTGTTACTGAATTCTAATTTGAATTCATTGTGGTCAGGCAACATACTTTCTATGACTTGAATCCTTTTAAATTTATTGAGATGTGTTTCATGGCCCAGAATATGTTCTATTTTGGTAAATGTTTTGTATGTACTTGAAAATGTTGTATATTCTTTTGTTGGGTAGAGTATTATATGAATGTCATTTTATTAATGTTAGTTGATGGTGTTAAAGTTTTCCATATCCTTGTTTATTTTCTGTTTACTTATTCTGTCAGGTACTGAGAGAGGGGTATCGAAATCTCCAATTATAATTGCAGTTCTGTTAGTTTTTGTTTCATGTATTTTGAAGCTTTGTTATTAGGTGTATAACGTTTAGGATTCTTATGTCCAGGTGGATTGACCTCTTTTTTATGTGAAATGACCTTTATCTCTTGTATTATGTTTTTGTTCTGCAAGCTCATTTGTCTAATATAATGTAGCCATCCAGTTTTCTTTTGAGTACTGTTAACATGGTATTTCTTTTTCCATCCTTCTGTGTCTTCATAGTTAAAATGTATTTCTTATAGTTGAATTTTGCTTTTTTTATCCAGTCAGACAATTTCTGCTCTTTGATTGTGTGTTTAGTTCATTAATGTATTTAATGTGGTTATTGATATGGTTAGGTTCAAATCTGTAATTTTGATTTTTCTTTTTTATTTATTCTCATCTGTTTGTTCTCTTTTGCCTCTTTTTCTGATTTCTTTGGATTTAGTACTTTTATGATCCCATTCATCTCCTTTGTTGCTATAATTATTTTTTTGTGGTTGTTTTAGTGCTTGCTTTAACTTTGGTAGTACACATTTTCAGTTTAGCATAATCTACCTTCAAGTGATATTATACCACTCCTGTATGGTAGAAGAACCTTATAATATATTTTTTTTCTATTTATCCCCTCCTGTGCTTTCTGCTAGGTTGTCATACATTTTACTCATTATAAACCCCATGTACATTATTTTTTTTTGAAGAGTCAGTTATCTTAAAGAGATTTGAGTAATAGAAATAAGTCTAATGTATCTACCCTAGTAGTCATCATTTCTAGTTAACATGTTGCATTGGTATGGTACTTTTGTTACAATTGATGAAAGCACATTTTATAATTGTACTATTAACTATCATCTGTGGTTTAACTTAGGGTTCACTGTGTTGTGCAGTTCCATGGATTTTTGAAAAATTTTTCTATTCTGTTACCATATGTACAACCTAAAATTTCCTCTTTTAACCTTATGTAAATATATAATTCAGTGGTATTAATTACTTTTGTCTTTGAAAGGTATTTTCACTGGGTATAGAATTCTAGGTTGACAGTTTAAAGTACTTTAAAGAGGTTGCTCCTCTCTCTTCTTGCTTGAATTGTTTCCACTGAGATCTGCTCTCAGCCTTATCTTTTTTCCTATATGCATGATATGTCATTTTTTCTGGCTGTTTTAAAAATTATCTCTTTATCAACAGTTTTGAGCCATTTGATTATGATGTACCTTGGTTTAGTTTTCTTCATGTTTCTTTTATTTGGGATTTCTTAAGATTCTTGGATCTGTAAGTTCATAGTTTTCATCAAATTTGGGAAATTTTGGTCCTTGTTTCTTCTGTTTCTCTTTTCTCTCATTTGGGGACTCCAATTATAAATATAGCGGGCTCTTAAAGTTGTCCCACAGCTTTCTGATGATGTTTCCATTATTTTAATTCCTTTTTCTCTGTGTTTTTCATTTTGGATATTTCCTAATGCTTCAAGTTCACTATTCTTTTTTCTTGCAGTCTCATATCTCATTAATCCCTTTCAGTGTATTTTTGATCTCAAGACATTTAATTTTTATCTATGGAAATTCAATTTGGTCCTTTTAATATCTTCCTTGTCTCTAACTTTTTGAACATGAAATACAGTTATAATAATTGCTTATACTTGTCTGCTAATTCTTACATCTCTGTTAGTTTTGTGTCAATTTTGATTGATCAGTTTTTCTCCTAATTATGAGGGATATTTTTCTGCTTCTTTGCATGTCTGGTTATCTGTGATTGGTTTTTAGACATTATGAATATAACACTGTTGAGTGCTGGATAGTTTTGCATTCCTATCTTTTTCTTTATTAGAGAACTTACAGGTTTACAGAAAAGTATGCATAAAATATGTGAAGTACAGAGTTCCCATACACCTCCTGTGCTGCTTTGAATGTATTAAGTCCCCCCAAATGCCATTATCTTTGACATAATCTTGTGTGGGCAGACCTATCAGTGTTAATTAGATTGAAATTCTTTGAGTGTTTCCATGGAGATGCACCCCACCCAACTGTGGGTGGTAACTCTGGATAATTTCCATGGAGGTGTGGTCCTGCATATTCAGCATGGGCCTTGATTAGTTCACTGGAGCACTATATAAGGTCAGACAGAAGGAGCAAGCTGCTACAGCCGAGAGGGACACTTTGAAGAATGCACACAAGCTGAGAGAGTAGCTGCAGCTGAGAGACAGTTTGAAGACGGCCATTGAAAGCAGACTTTTGCTCTGGAGAAGCTAAGAGAGGAAAAACACCCCAAGAACAACTAAGAGTGACATTTTTGAGGAACTGCAGCCTAGAGAGGAACATCCAGGGAGAAAGTCATTTTGAAACCAGAACTCTGGAGCAGATGCCAGCCACGTGCCTTCCCAGCTAACAGAGGTTTTCCAGACACCATTGGCCATCCTCCAGTGAAGGTACCCAATTGTTGATGCATTACCTTGGACACTTTATGGCCTTCAAACTGTAACCGTGTAACCAAATAAACCCCCTTTATAAAAGCCAATCCATTTCTGGTGTTTTGCATTCCGGCAGCCTTAGCAAACTAGAACACCTCCCTATTATGAATGCCTGCAGTTAGTGTGGTATATTTGTTATAATTCATGAAATAACATTTTTTAAATAATTGAATAAATAACTATAATTATACTATTATCTATAGTCCATTGTTTACAATAGGGTTCACTATTTGTGTTGTACATTTCTATGTTGTTTTTTTTTTAAATTATGTTCTAGTAACATATGTACAACCTAAAATTTCCCCTTTTAGCCTCATTCACATATATAATCCAGTGCAGTACATTTATAAGGTAGTGTTGCCATCGCCACCATCCGTTATCAAAACTGTACAATAAACTAAATTAGAAGCTGCCTACAAATCAAGCATTAACTCCCTATTCCCTACCCACAATCCAGCCCCTGTATTACAGATTCTGATTCTATGAGTTTGCTTGTTCTAATTATTTTGCATCAGTGTGAGCACATATATCTGAACTTTTGTGTATGGCTTATTTCATTCAACATGATATCTTCAGGGTTCATCCATGTGGTTGCATGTATCAGGACTTCATTTCTTTTTCAGGCTGAATAATAATCCATTATTTGCGTATACCACATTTTATTTATCCATTCATCAGTTGATAAACACTTGGGTTGCTTCCATCTTTTGGCAATTGTGAGAATGCCGCCATGAACATTGGTGTGAAAATATCTGTTTCAGTCTTTGCTTTCAGTTCTTTTGGGTACATTCCTAGAAGTGGGTTTGCAAGTCATAGACTAATTTGAATCTTAACTTTCTGAGGAACCACCAAACTGTCATCCAAGTGGCTGTACCATTTTACATTCTGAACAGCAACAAATGACTTGCTCCTGTTTTTCCATGTCATCTCCAACACTTGTTATTTTCCACTTTTAAAATAGTAGCCATTCTAGTGGCTGTGGAATGATATCTCATTATGGTTTTGATTTGTATTTCCCTGTTAGCTAAGAATGTTGAGAATTGTTCTAGTTTGTTAATACTTCTGCAATGCAAAACAGCAGAAATGGATCAGCTTTTATAAAGGGGGTATATTTAGTTACACATTTACAGTCTGAAGGCCATAAAGTGTCCATGGTAAGTCATCAATAATCAGGTACGTTCCCTGGAGGATGACCAGTGGTGTCCGGAAAACCTCTTGTTAGCTGGGAAGGCACGTGGCTGGCATCTGCTCCAGAGTTCTGGTTTCAAAATGACTTTCTCCCAGGACATTCCTCTCTAGGCTGCAGTTCCTCAAAAATGTCACTCTTAGTTGTTCTTGGAGTGTTTTTCCTTTCTTAGCTTCTCTGGAGCAAGAGTCTGCTTTCAACGGCCGTCTTCGAACTGCCTCTTATCTGCAGCTACTCTCTCAGCTTGTGTGCATTCTTCAAAGTGTCCCTCTTGGCTGTAGCAGGCTTGCTCCTTCTGTCTGATCTTATATAGTGTTCCAGTAAACTAATCAAGGCCCATGCTGAATGGGTGGGGCCACACCTCCATGGAAATTATCGAGAGTTATCACCCAAAGTTGGGTGGGGTGCATCTCCATGGAAACACTCAAAGACTTACAATCTAATCAATACTGATACATCTGCCCACACAAGATTATATCAAAGGTAGTGGTGTTTTGGGGAGCAGAAGACATTCAAACCGGCACAAGCATCTTTTCATGTGCCTTTTGGTCCTTTTGTATATCCTCTTGGAGAAATGCTTAAGTGTTTTGTCTGTTTTAAAAATGGTTTTTTTTTGTTGTTGTTGTTGAGTTGTAGGATTTCTTTATATGTTCTAGATATTAAACCCTTATTGGATATGTGGTTTCTAAATAGTTCTCCCATTGAGTAAGTTGTCTTTTATTTTTGAGACAAAGTCCTTTACTGCATTATAGTTTTTAATTTTGATGATATCCTGTTCATCCATTTTTTCTTATGTTTCTTATGCTTTAGTTTAAATTTAAGAAACCATTGCCTAACACAAGATCTTGAAGATGCTTCCCTACATTTTCATCTAGGAGTTTTATTGTCTTAATTCTCATATTTAGGTCTTTGATCCATTATGAGTTAATTTTTGTATAAGGTGTGTGATAGGATCTGCCTTAATACTTTTGCATATTGATATCCAGTTCTCAGTACTATTTGTTGAAGAGACTATTCTTTCCCAGTTGAATGGACTAGGCAGCTTTGTCAAGTATCAGTTGGCTATAGATATGAGAGTCTATTTCTGAACTCAGTTTGATTCATTGGTCAATATATCTGTCTTTATGGCAGGATCATGCTGTTTTGACCACTGTAGCTTTGTATTATGCTTTAAAGTCAGTCAGTGTGAGTCCTCCAATTTTGTTTTTTCTTTTTCAAGATGTTTTTGGCTATTTGGGGCCCCTTACCTTTCCAAATAAATTTGATAATTCCATTTCTATAAAGTAAGCTCTTGGAATTCTCATTGGGATTATGTTGAATCTGTAAATAAATTTGGTTAGAATTGACATCTTAATATTTTTTCTTTCGATCCATGAACATGGAATGTCCTTCCATTTATTTAGGTATTATTTGATTTCTTTTAGCAATGTTTTATAGTTTTCTGTGTACATGTCCTTTACATCCTTTGTTAAGTTTATTCCTTGATAGTTGATTCTTATAGTTGCTATTATAAATGGAATTTTTTTTTTTCTTCATTTCCTTCTCCTTTCTAGTGATTAGTTTCTGTTACTGGTGTATAGAAACACTACTGATTTTTTCATATTAGTCATGTATCCCACCTCTTTGCTGAACTTATTTATTAGCTCTGGTAGCTTTGTTGTAGATTTTTCAGGATTTTCTATATATAGGATCATGTCATCTGCACAGAGTGAAAGATTTACTTCTTCCTTTCAATTTGGATGTCTTTTATTTATTTATTTATTTATTTATTTGCCTAAGTGGTCTAGCTAGAACTTCTAGCTAGAATAGAAGAAGAGTGGTGACAGTAGGCATCCTTGTCTCATTGCCGATCGTAGAGGGAAAGCTTTCAGTCTTCCACCACTGAGGATGATGTTAGCTGTGAATTTTCATATATGCCCTTTATCATGTAGCAGAAGTTTCCTTCTATTCTTGTCTTTCAAACTGTTTTTGTCAAGAAAGGATGCTGGATTTGTCATAGGCTTCTTTTTTTTTTTTCCCATCAATCGAGATGATCATGTGGTTTTTTTCCCCCTTCGATTGTTTAATGTGGTGTATTATATTAATTGATTTTCTTATGTTGAACCCCCCCTTGCATTCCTGGGATAAATCCCACTTGATCATGGTGTATAATTTTAAGCTGCTCTTGGATTTGATTTGCAAGTACACACATTGTACAAGATTTTTACATCTATATTCATTAGAGATATAGGTCTGTAATCGTCTTTTCTTGTAGTATCTTTATCTGGCTTTGGTATTAAGGTGCTGATGGCCTCATAGAATGAGTTAGGTAGTGCTCCCTCTTTAATTTTTTGGAAGCGTTTGAGAAGGATTGGTATTAATGCTTCTTGTAATGATTGGTAGAATTCATCTGTGAAACCATCTGGTCCTGGGCTTTCCTTCATTGGAAGGTTTTTGATGACTCACTCAATCTCATTACTTGTAATTGGTCTGCTGAGGTCTGTTTTTTCTAGAGTCAGTGTAGGTTGTTCTTGTCTTTCTAGGAATTTGTGCATTTCATCTAAGTTACCTAATTTGTTGTCATAGTATCCTCTTTTGATCCTTTTTATTTCTGTGGGGTCAGAAGTAATATTTCCCCACTTATCACTGATTTTATTTATTTTCTTCTCTCTTTTTTCTTTGTCTGGGATTGTCAATATTATCGATTTTCTCAAAGAACCAACTTTTGATTTTGTTAATGCTCTTTTATTTTATTCTCAATTTCATTTACTTCTGCTCTAATCTTTGTTATTTCTTTTCTTCTGCTTGCTTTGGGTTTAGTGTGCTGTTGTCTTTTTAGTTCCTTCAGGTGTGCAGTTAGGTCTTTGCCCATGTTTAATTGATCAGATTTTTTCCACTCTTCTTCATCTGATTCTTGCCCTGGATATGCAGTTTTTAAGATTGTAATTTTTGTGCAATTGTTTCACCTCTAGCAGAAAGCTTCCTTTCCTCTGTTCTTTCTCTGGGAATCTTGATCTGTTCTGTTTGTTTTTGTTTTGCCTCTATAGTTTTTTACATTCCTTCCCTTGCTTCTAGGTGGGGGGCAAATTTTGGAGGAGGGTCAACTCAGAGAGGCCTTTCCCAAATTGGTATTTCCCAGCAAAAACAGGGCCAGGAACCTAGAAAGGAGGCACCAAGTACCTCCGAAGAGCCCTGGGGAGAGATTCAGCAAAGACACCAGAATCCTTTTTTGATTACTCCTTGAAGCTGCACTTTCCTGGCCTGCCCAGCAGATGGTGCTCTTTAGTAAACTGTTCCTGTAGACCTAAGGAGATACTGTGTTATTAAACCTCCACCGTCTCTACCCCTGTTGGAGATAGGGTTGAAGCAATAGCTAAAGCAGCAGTTCAGAGATTGGACCCCGTGATCCAAATTCACCACTCAAGAGCTGTGATCAGTGCTTGGCCTAGGCCTCCCACCCATTTTCTTGAAGAAAAGGACTTCCACATACTTCTACTGCATCAGTCAGCCAGAGACTGGACTGAGGCGGTCGCCTTGAGAGTGGTGGATGGGTGCCGGCAGCCTCTGCCGAGTGAGTTATTCATAGTTCTTTACCGCAGTTTCTTAGCCTCTACCTTGGCTGCTGTGCAGTACTCCGCTGGCTTCTGAGGCCCCCAAACAGTTGTTTTATACAGTTTCTGCCTATCTTCTGGCTGTTTTCAAGGATGAGTGAACCATGGAGGTCTGTTCAGAGGTTTTTGCTGACTGATTCAGTGTCTTTACTTGTAACTGTTCTGTTGAGATCCTTTTCTTCTGGAATCAGTGTAGGTTGTTCATGTGTTTCTAGGAATTTGTCCATTTCATCTAGGTTGTCTAATTTGTTGCCATACTGTCATTCATAGTATCCTCTTAAGATCTTGTTTATTTCTGTGGGGTTAGTATTAATGTTCCCTGTCTCATTTCTCATTTTATTTATTGGCGTCTTCTCTCTTTTTTTCCTTTTTCAATATAGCTAAGGGTTTGTCAATTTTATTGATCTTTTCAAAGAACCAACTTTTGATGTTGTTATTGCTTTCTTTAAAAATTGTCTATTTTGTTGATTTCTGCTTTAAACTTTATTATTTCTTTCCTTCTGCTTGCTTCGGCATTAGTTTACTGTTCTTTTACTAGTCTCTCCAGATATGCAATTAGATCTTTGATTTTAGTTCTTATATTTTAATGTGAGCATTTAGGGCCATAAATTTCCCTCTTAGCAGTGCCTTCGCTGCATCCCATATGTTTTGATATGTTGCATTCTTGTTTTCATTCATTTTAAGATATTTACTTGATTTCCTTTGCAATTTTTTCTTTGACCCACTGAATTTTTTAAGAATGTGTTCTTTAACTTCTATGTGTTTGTGGGTTTTCCAGTTCTCTGCCTATTACTGATTTCCAGAATCATTCCAGTATTGACAGTGAAGATGCTGCTTTTATTTCAATCTTGTTAAATTTATTGAGACTTGTTTTGTGACCCAACATGTAGTCTCCTGGAGAATGATCTGTGTGCATTTGAGAATAATGTGTATCCTGCTGTTTTGGCATGCAGTTTTCTGTATATGTCTATTAAGTCTAGTTCGTTTATGATGTTATTCAAGTTCTCTGTTTCCTTATCTATCTACTGTCTAGATGTTCTACCTGTTGATAAGTGTGGTGTACTGAAGTCTCTAACTATTATTATAGAGGTGGCTATTTATTCCTTCTGTTTTGCTGGTGTTTACCTCATGTACTTTGGTGCACCATGTTTGGTGCATAAATATTTATAATTGTTATTTATTCTTGGTGGATTGCCCCTTTTATTAATATGTAGTGTTTCTTTATCTCTATGACAGCTTTTGACTTAAATTGTTTTGTCTGATATTGGTATAGCTTTTCCATCTTTTTTTTGGTTACTATCTGAATATAATATCCTTTTCCCTTCTTTCACTTTCAACCTATTTGTGTCCTTGGGTCTAAGGTGAATCTATTATAAAAAACATACAGTTGACTCATACTTTTTATCCATTCTGCCACTCTGGTTTTTTGATTGGAGTCTTTAGTCTGTTAATATTCAGTGTTATTACTGTAAAGGCAGTACATACCCTTTTTATATGTTATATCTTTTTCTGTCTCTCTTTTCTTTTATTGCAGCCTTCTTTTCAGCATAGTATATCTTTTATGCTCTTTCTGTCTGATCTCTTTCTCATTTCTCTTTTTGTATATTTTTAAAATACTTCATTTGTGGTTACCCTTGGGTTTGTATTACACAGCCTACATCTATAACCTAGTAATTTGAATAGATAACAACTTTTTTTTTCTTTTTGGCCTATTTTAGGTTTTTCTTCTTTATTAGAGACATTGTGGGTTTACAGAACAATCATGCATAAAATACAGGGTTCCAACCTCCCTATTATTAACACCTTGTATTGCTGTGGAACATCTGTTACAGTGGATGATATCACATTTTTATACATGTATTATTAACTATAGTCCATGGTTTAACTTGGGTTCACTGTGTACCATATATCCATGAATTTTAAAAAATTTTTATTTTGTTGCTATACATACAATCTAACATTTCCCCTTTTAATCACATTCAGGTATGTATTTTAGTGCTATTAATTACATTCACAATGTCATGCTGCTATCACCACCATCCATTATCAAAATTTCCCATCATTCCAAATAGGAACCCTGTGGATTTTAAGCCTTACCTTCCAATTCCTTATCCTCACCTCATCCCCTGGTAACCTGTATTCTAGAATCTGACTCTATGAGTTTGCTTATTCTAATTATTTCAAATACTGAGTTCATACTATAAATTGGCTTTTAAGTTATTATTTTTTGATTCAGTTTTATTGAGGTATATTCACATACTATACAGTCGTCCATGGTGTACAGTCAACTGTTCACAGTACCATCATATAGTTGTGCATTCATCACCCCAATCTATTTTAGAACATTTTCCTTACACCAGAAAGAATCAGAATAAGCATAAGAAATAAAAAAAAAAGAACACCCAAGTCACCCCCTCCCCATCCCACCCTATTTTTCATTTAGTTTTTGTCTAACTTTGTTTAAATAGCTTATCCCTCTTCTGGTCCCATGTCCTCCATTTCCCCTCTGTATATTGTTTTTGTTACACGTTATCTATGTTTTGCCATTATCGGGAAATATGACTTTTTTCTGTCAATTGTATTCTGACTGTTACAGTTACAGTACTGTTGGGTTTTGCACCTACCTTTACTGATTAGCATCATTTCTTCACACTACTCCAAGCCACTTTCTCTTGTTTTTTCGACCTAAACACTCCCTTCAGTAAATCTTGTAAGGCATGTTTTTTTTGTTGAACTCTCTCAGTTTCTGTTTATCTGGGAATATTTTAAACCGTCCCTCTTTTGTGATGGACAGTTTTGCCAGATACATACTTTTTGGCTGACAGTTTTTTTTTCTTTCAGTAACTTAAATGTATCTTACCAGTGCCGTCTCTCCTTCATGGTTTGTGATGAGAAATCAGAACTTAGTCTTATTGAGGATCCCTTGTACAGGACAAATCACTTTTCTCTCGCTGCCTTCGTAATTCTCTTTTATTTTTTGGCATTTGAAATTCTGGTTAGTATGTATCCTAATAAGGATTTGTTCTATTTGAAGTATGTTGCATTTTTTGGACATGTATATTCATGTCTTTCGTGAGAGTTGGGAAGATTTTGGCCATTATTTCCTCATATATTCTTTCTGCCTCTTTTCCCTTCTATTCTTCTGGGACACCATGATGCATATATTTGTGTGCTTCATGCTGTCACTCAGATCCCTGAGATGCTGCTAATTTTTTTCCATTCTTTTCTCCACCTGTTCTTCTGACTTTATGATTTCAATTGTCCTGTCTTCCAGTTCACTGATTCTTTCTTCTACTTGTTCATATCTGCTATTGTATGCCTCTTGTGTATTTTTAATCTCCATTATTGTGCCTTTCATCCCCATAATTGCTGTTATGCTTCTCTTTTAATCTTTCAGATTCTTTTTTATGCTCACATATTGTGTTTTAAAATCCTTTAACTCCTTTAGCTCTGTATTCACCATTAGTTTATTTATATCCATTTTATTCTTTATTTCCTTGAATTGATTTAGGAGATTTGCCTGAACTTCTTTGATTAGTTATTCCAAACAACTAATATTTCCTTTGATTGGGCAATATCTTCCTTTTTCTTAGTATAGCTTGCCACTTTCTTCTGAAGTCTAGGCATCTGATTATTTTGATTTGCTAACTCTGAAGGTCTTTTTCTCCCTATTGTCTAGGACTTTATTGTAGGTTGGCTATTTGTTAAGGCTCCTCTTTGGCCCTTGGACCATCTTATACTGAACCTTTAAAGTGCCCATGTTTAACTGTTTCAATCTTCTCAGGTCTTCTACACTTGATTCTTGCCCTGGATACATGGTACAACTCTTAAGATTGCCCTTTTTGGTGAAATTATTTCACTTCCTTGAGAAAGCTTCCTTTCCTCTGTTTTTTTTCTCTGGGAATTCTGATCTGTTCCATTTGTTTCTGTATATTATTTTCTCCCCAGCACCTGTAATTTGTTTAACTTCTCTCCCTTTCTCAATGCCGTTTTTATTACACTTTTCTGTTTTGGGATCTGCCCTCCCTCACTGCAATTTGTCTCCTCTTGCCCCCTTTGTATTTATGTGAGAATTTTCTGCCTCTGGTTACTGCCCCATTAGGGTATCCCATCCTGGGGAGCAAAATTGGGTTGATGTAAAAAGGTCTGTTTTTTTTTTTTGTTTGTTTAGATGCTCCAGCAATCAGACTGTGCTGAATGTGTGCACCTCTTGCCAGCTTTCTGCCATGGTCTATTTCATTTCCTGGGTGCCTTTTTTTGTATGTATGCACTGGTTAGCTGCTGTGTTCTGCCCTGGGTCTGTGCAGACTTTTTTCCCTATGCCTGGATATCCATGCTGTGAATGGCTTTATGGTCTACATCCGTGGCAGGAGGGACTTGGGCTGTGCTGCCTCTGTATGAATCTTAAGCTGGGTACGACCAAATGAGTTGGAGGGGTCTGGACAGGTGGGTTCAGGTTGTAGATCTACCTTTACTAGTGTTTCTTTCTTTTTCTTCACGTCAGCATTTGTGGTGTGCTTTTCAGATCTCTATCATCCTTCACAGTTCCAAGCAAGTGGTTATTTGTCCTTTTATTAAGTTGTTTCTAAGGTTAGACTTTTTCAGAGGATGCCTTATGTCACTATGTTGGTGACATTCACTCTCCTCCCATAAATATTTTTGAACTTTGTTCCAGGATATGGTTATTTGGAAACCATTTAATCCTTTTGGTTCTTGCTTTCAAGATTTGCATGGTGGGACCAGAATATCATTTAGTCAAGGTCTTATTCCCCTCCAATGAAGGAAGATCCTTCTCCATTCAGTGCTTTCAGAATTATGAGGTTTCTTTGTCTGTCTGTTGGTACCAAGCACTATTTATAGCCCTGTGTGAGTGCTGAATTCTGTTTTCAAATCCTTTTGGATAGTTCTTTCCATGGCCTAAGTTAGTTTACTGTTGAATCCTCAGTGGGCCTCCTCTGTGGTTCTCTTTTGTGTAAACTCTAGCTTTCTTTGTCTCCATGAACTCTTAGCTCTGTCTTCACTCAGGGAAATCCACTGAGCTCTGTCTGCGTGCCCCTCCCTACATCATAGCCTCAAATCTCTGTTATGGTGATAATTGGTGCAGCTTTGAATGGGGCAGGAATCTGACCCTGGCTGGAAATTTCTCTTTTCTTCTGTGATGTTTCCATAGTGGAATTTTGGCACATGATCTCAGTTGGAAATTATGTTTTTTGATTTAATTCTGGACTGACTTTGCCAAAGAGTACATGATCATTGCTTTTCTTCTTTGAATGCAATTGCATATGCCATTTCCTTGTTACAATTTCTTAGATTATAAATAATTTATCACACTGAATGAGGAGAGTTTCCCCAGATATCGGGAATGGTAGCCTGTTTCTAGTGGTTTTTGTTTGTTTGTTTGTTTCCCTTTTAGAATGAGTATGGGAATATTAAATAATGAAGCATAGCTGATATATTAATTGATTTTTCTCATTGGAACTGGGGCTTTTGTCAGTCAACTTGTTCCCTATCATAGCACACACATGGTATATAACAGAGAGCCACTAACTATTGATTTATGGTAAAACAATGAATTTAATTTTTATATATTAATATCTTGATCTCCTGTTGGTACTGAATGCTTTGTTGAGGTCAAATTGAAAGAACATTTGAGTCTTGATGTTGTAATTTGCGGTGTACCTATATTTCATATCCTCTTAATCTGTTCCATTCAAAAAGGAGTTCAGAAAATGAGTCCATCCACATCCTGAGTGTTGATGAGAAGAACAAGTTGGGTGCCAAGATTATCAAGGCAGAGATGATGGGAAATATGGTAAGACTCATATATGTTGTTCTTTTTGGAAAATAGTGATTAAATATTTAATTTCTTAAGAGTAATTTTGGAAGTTCCTCAACAGTATGGATGTACCACATTTTGAAATGTGCTGTTTATTGATTCCTTAAAGAAGTTCTTAAACATTTCTAAAAAATAGTCTGTTCACTGCTAAATAAATGATCTACTTTCATTGTCAGATTTCTGAAATTTAAGATCCTAAGGAGTTACCTGATTTTTAAAAATTTCTTTTTTACTTCACTATTTACTTTATTTTTAACTTATTGAGTATATTTGAGGGAGATAAAGATATCACTGTCTTCTTTCCCCTTTTAGTGATGTATTACTAAGAATGCTTATTACTTTCTTCAATTTCCTTAGTTATGAACCTAAAAAACGAATTCCTAAAAAGTATGGTTAATTCATTTATTCAAGTTTTTTTTTTAATAATTCAATTTTATTGAGGTATAGTCACATACCATGCAGTCATACAAAGCTTACAGTTGTTTACAGTACCACCATATGGTTGTGTGTCCATTACCAAAATTAATTTTTGAACATTTTCATTGCCACACACACAAAAGTAATAAGAATAAAAATTAAAGTGAAAAAGAACAATTAAAGTAAAAAAGAACACTTAGTGCCTTTTTTTTTTTTTTTTTGCCCCCATTTTTCTACTCATCCATCCATACACTGGACAAAGGGGAGTGTGATCCACATGGCTTTCCCAATCACATTGTCCCCCTCATAAGCTACATTGTTATACAGTCATCTTCAAAATTCAAGTGTTCTGGGTTGTAGTTTGATAGTTTCAGGTATTTACTGCTAGCTATTCCAATTCATTAGAACCTGAAAAGGGTTATCTATATTGTGTGTAAGAGTGCCCACCAGAGTGACCTCTCGGCTCCTTTTGGAATCTCTCAGCTATTGAAACTTATTTCATTTCATTTCACATCCCCGTTTTGGTCAAGAAGATGTTCTCCATCTCATGATGCTGGGTCCAGATTCCTCCGTGGGAGTCATATTCCACGTTGCCAAGGGTATTTACACCCCTGGGTGTCAGATCCCACATAGCGGGGAGGGCAGTGATTTCACCTGCCAAGTTGGCTTAGAGAGGGCCACATCTGAGTATAGTTAATTCATTTATTCAAGTTTTAAAACCAATGTTCGATATTGTATCAGATACTTGTAGGTTAGCTCATTTAATTCCAATTATAATGTTGTAGTTTAAAACTGATTTACCCGAGAATTGAATAGAAATAGGGATGATTCAATAAGAGTACTTCTATTGATTGATTGATTGATTGATTGATTATATTGAAGGCCTGTCACATGGCTGCTGCAGTGGGCACTCATAATACATGTTAAATTGCACATGGCTGATAGCAAAGTCAGACAGCTTACCATGTCTTGACTGAATAGAGTCACTCATGGTCATAGGTATGCATTCACCTCAAGGTGATTTTTAAGTAATTTTCTATTTTGTTATCATATGAATACACGTTGGAAGAACAAAAGGTCTCCAACAAGACATTTCTATTTTTAGTAGTTTGTATGTCTTATAGAAGGCAAATCTTTTATATGCTCCTTCTTTTTCTGAATGTGGACCTTCGTAACACTCAACTTCAACTCAACCCAGAACTTGCAAGAGAGAGAAACTGACAGCAAAAACAGCAAGAGAATAAAGTTTGAATTTTGAAAGCACAGAGGAATTAGCTAAAATAGAGAAAGAGAGGTCATGTAGGTAGGAGGTTAGCTTATATTATAAGAAGTGTTACTGTGTTGGTGGATCCACTTCAGTGGTGAATGCTATTCTTTGCTTGTCACATAAATATATTTATTTAGTTTTTTGCTTAGTGGTTTGTTGCTTTATATGTCAATTTTATATAAATTTCTACAGAATTCCTAGAATAAAAATGAAATATATTCAGAATTTTTATCCATATTACTTTCAACAATGAACAAAGTAATACTTCAAATCTTTTGATGGCTTCCTTGTTACAAATAACCCAAGTTTTAAATATTGCAAGTTTGTAGTATCTAAGGAATTATAAAAATGTCATCCTTACAGTTATATAATTCTTTCATATCCCTATCCTGCCCAAAATATATAACCTTATAATGATTTACCTTGAAAGCATAAACAAATGTCACAGATATTTAAGAAGTTTGTAACTGAGGTAAGTTCATTAAAAAGTAATATATAGACTGTGAGTTAGTAATTGAAGCTAGGTGATGGCTACATGTGTGTTCATTATGCTATTTTCCCTTCTGTTATATAAATTTGAAGTATTCTGTAATGCAGAATTTAAATATATATATGTATATCTATTTTTCCTGTTTTTGTTTTTGAAGGAATTAGCTGAACACCTTAAAGCCCAACTTGAAAAAGCAAATAAATTCAAAGAAACTACAACACAGATATCATCCAAAAAATCTGGGGAAGAGGTAAGGAATAAAAGTTTGTTTGCCGGCACATAATTGCCTTGTTCAGTAGTACTACTTTGCATTGGTAATATTTTCATGTGAGGTGTTTCTATATCTGTGTCTGTGTGTGTATGCTTGTTTTAAAAATGTATTTCCACATATATTCTCTTACATTGGAAACAGAGCCTAAGCCTGGTGTCAAGGCGACCTGGTTTTATTCTGGACTCTGCCACTTACTATTTGACCTTGTACAATTCAGTTAATACCTTTAGTCTATAAATTCTTCCCCTACAAAATGAAATACTTGAATTAGCTATCCATCTCATATCAAACAAGTTATTTTGTTCAATGATTCATTCATCTCTCCATTAGTGAACAAAACAGACAAAAACACCTGCCTGTATACAGTTTTCATTTGTGTAGGAAGAGAGAGAGACAATAAATGATAAAATAAATAAATAAATAAATCGCATAGCAAAAGAGTAGGGTTAATGGAAAAAGAATAGGGTTAATGGGAATCTTGAATGTCAGATGGGTTGGTGGCTTACAGTTTTAAATAGGATACACAGGTAATCCTCATTGAAAAAGTGACATTGATGCAAGGATTTGAAAGAAATGAAGGAGTGAATCTCTTTATAGCTGTGTGAAGAACACTGCAGGCATATTAGGAAACAGATGATAACAGGCCTAAGGTGGGAGATTGATGTGTAGGAAGAACAGCAAGGAGACCAGTCTTGCTGGAGTGAAATGAGACAGAAAGAGGGTTGCAGGTGATCTAGGTCAGAGAAACTATGGGAAGCCAGATCATGTTAAGCTTTGAAGGTCATAGTAAGGAACTGGGTCCTTAATCTGAGTGAGATGAGAAGCTAATAAAGGGTTTTGAGCAGAGAATATATTTTGACTGAACCATCTTGGCTTTGGTTTAAGAAAAGATTGAAGGATAATAAGGGCAGAAGCTGGAGTCTGGTTAGACTTTTGCAATAATACAGATAAGAGATGATGGTAGCTTTGATCAAGATACTTGCCTATGAGAGAAATGATTAGATTCTCTTTCTATACTTTTTCTGTATATATTTTGAAAGAAGTAGTGACGGAATTTTTATAATGGCTTAGATGTGAGATATGTGATAAAGAAATGGGTCAGAGAGGACCCCCATATTTTTAGCTGAGCAGTTGAAAGAATAGAGTGGTCATTATTTGAGATGTGAAAGAAAGAGGAGGAGCAGATATGGGGGTGAAGATGAGAAATTCTATTTTGGTTATATTGAGTTTGGATACCATTTAGATATAGAACAAGCAGAGGTGTCAAGTAGGCAGTTGGTTATAGTGTGGAGTTGGGAGAAGCCTAGGCTGAAACATATTTAAATACATGGTACTGTATTAGATCACCAAGGAAATAAATGTAGATAGAAGAAGTCAAAGGGCTTAGTTGGTTCCTTATGGTGTTGAGGTTAGATAAATGAATATACTGAATTCTTCAACAACTCTTGAGGTAGTTCATGTCATTATCACAGTTTTACCGACCAAGAAACTGAGGCACAGAGAGTTAAGTAATTTTTCCAGATGTGCAACTAGTAAGTGGCAGAGCAATGTTTGAACCCTCATAAGGGTTCTTAAGTTTACATGACACTTCTTCTTTTATTCTGAATGAGAAAGCAACAACAATTTTGGAGATTAGGTTTGATGGAGGTCTATGATTTTAAAGGACTATTCTCAAAGATTAATTTCCATCATTCATTGTTAGTACGAAAGGAGGTAGGAATGCATGAAGTGAAGTTCCGTGAAAATTTTGCAGGCTAACATCATTAATGGCATTGATGCTGGTATACAGAGTATGTTTATGAAATTAGCTGTTTTGGCTAAGTTGTGGTAGCTAATGTTTTTAAAAGTGGATAACTCAGAATTTTTACACAAATTAAGGAATTGAGAAAAAGTTGTGTTTTTTGCCTTTAAAATTTTGTCTCTTTACTAATATTCTCATGTTGCTCATTTATTGTTTTCCTGATAGCCTTTAGTTCTTTTTCTGAATTTTCGTTCATCTCTTGGAGCATTTTTAATATCATTGTTTTAAAGGCCTTGTTCTATATGTATACCTTCTGGTCTTCTTTTTTGTATTATCTGGACTTTTATCGTCTTCCTTTGGATGGGCCATCATTTCTTGTATTTGCTTTTTTTTTTTTTTTTTTTTTTTTTTTTTTTAATCTTGTACTCCTTTTTGCACAGTGTACATTTTAATGTTTAAAATGTTAACTCTGGGATTTAATCCCTGAAGTGTCTGTTTCTTGATTTTATAACTAGTTGGTAATAAGACAGAGATTTTCCTGAGCTTCAGCTCAAGGCAAATGCAGTGTGCAGGGTTTTCACTGTCTTTCTGGACCTGTGTCTTTCCTAGGCGTTTGCTTGTTGGTTGTTTTGCAGTTCTGTTTAGGGGTGTCTGGTTATCTCGTGTGTTTGAGGGAGATGGACCACGCTCTAATGGGTGTTTGAAGCCGGCAAGCCTTTGCCCAGACTGTCCACCTCTATAGTTTGTACAGTCCTTTTCATTGTTTCAGGCTCCTTTTGCATAGAAGGCAAATAATGGGAGGGGCAAACTCGTGTGGACTTTCTCAAGTCAGTCTTTTCTAGCTGAAACATAGCCAGGGACCACAAAACGGATGCAGATTAGTTCTAAAGTTCCCTTAGCATGGGTGTGTTTGGGGGTGGGGGGTGGGGTGGAGGATCAGGAAGAGTGTCACGTGCTTCTTCCATGGCACCCCAAAGCTGAGCTTTCTTGGCCTGCCCAGCAAATGCAATCCTTCAACTAACTGTTCCCTGCAGTCCTGAGGATCATAGCATCTCTCATTCTCCTCTGCCATGTCCTTTGTCCTGGGAGGGTTGAAACAGTGGCTGTGGCTGTCTTTTTCAGGGTGGGTTGAAACAGTCGCCTCCTTCATAGCCAAGCCCCCAGGGGTCTGAAGTTGCTAATCAAAAGCCATTATCAGTGATCAGCTGTGCCCACCCCTGGTCTTGGGGAAGAGGATTTTTATATCCTTTTCTTTCACCAGTGAGCTAGCCCAGGGCCACCCTGACAGTGGCCTGGTGTGAGACTGGGTTATGGGCACCAGTAGCTGCTGCACAGAGAGAGCAATTTACTGTTCTTTAATGTAATTTATCAGCTTATTCCTCCTTCTCTTTCCTGAATGCTATACAGTGTTTTTCTGGCCTCTGGAGTTTTAAATAGTTGTTTCTGTCAGTTTCTTCCTGTTTAATGGTTCTTGTGGTGGAAGGACTGAGTCCTGGCGCTCCCTACTCTGCCATCTTCCTGTAATCCTCCTATCATGGGGCTTTAAAGTCAGAGATCTAGAATTGGGTCTGGGGCTTCATCATTTTTTGTATATGATCCTTAGTATCTTCATTAGTAAAATGTGACTTAGTAACACCTAGGTCACAGGCTTGGTTGTAAATGAGATATATCCTATAACTTTAAAAAATTATATCAGTATTAATTTCTATCTGTAAAAGTTTTCTTGGTTTGTTTTTAAATAAGAAAAATATAAGACGGTTTTTAGATTTCATTGCTATTTTTTTAAATTTAATTTTATTGAGATTGTTCGCATACCATACAATATCCAAAGATCTAAAGTGTACAATCAGTTGCCCATGGTACCATCATTCAGCTGTGCATCCATCATCACATTTTTTTTTCAATTTTTAGAACATTTTCATTACTCCAGAAAACAAATAAACAAAAAAAAGAAAAAAACAAAACAAAAATAATACTCAAATCCTCCCATCCCTAACCACCCCCCCTCATTACTGACTCATAGTATTGGTATAGTATGTTTGTTACTGTTGAAGAAAGAATGTTAAAATAATAGTACTATTAACTGTAGTATATAGTTTGTAATAGGTATGTTTTTTTCCCTATATGCCCCTCTATTATTAACCTCTAGTTATAGTGTCATACATTTGTTCTAGTTCATGGAAGAGATTTCTAATATTTGTACAGCTAATCATGGACATTGCCCGCCACAAGGTTCACTGTTTTATACATTCCCATCTTTTAACCTCCACCTTTCCTTCTGGTGACATATGTGACTCTAAGCTTCCCCTTTCTACCACATTCACACACCATTCAGCACTGTTAGTTATTCTCACAATGTGCTACCATCACCTCTGTCTATTTCCAAACATTTAAGTTCAACCTAGTTGAACATTCTGCTCATAATAAGCAACCGCCTCTTGTTCTTTAGCCTTTTATATCTTGGTAACTTATGTTTCATGTCTATGAGTTGACATATTAATAATTAGTTCGTATTGCAGACCATGCATTATTTGTCCTTATGCGTCTGACTTATTTCACTCAATATAGTGCTCTCAAGGATTCTTAATCAACCCGTTTTTTTTTTTTTTTTAAGACAGTTTTGTTCACCTGCCATACGTTCCGTCCTAAGTGAAAAATCAATGGTTCCCTGTTTAGTCACGTATTTATGTATTCACCACCATCACCACTATCTATATAAGGACATCTCCATTTCTTCCACAAAGGAGGAAGAGTCAAAGAAGATAGAGAGACAAAAGAAAAAGAAAAAAGAAACAAAACAAAACAAAACAGAACATTACAGCTAAAAAGCAACAAAAGGAAAGATAGAATTAAACTAAAGTAGAATAAAAGAGTCAGACAACATCATCAATGCCAAGAGTCCCATAGCCCTCCCTTATGTTCCCCTCTTATAGGCATTTAGCTTTGATATATTGCCTTTGCTGTATTAAAGGAAGCATAATACAATGCTTCTGTTAACTGTAGTCTCTAGTTTGCATTGATTGTATTTTTCCCCAATACCACCCTATTTTTAACACATTGCAAGGTTGGCATTCATTTGTTCTCCCTGACGTAAAAACATATTTGTACATTTTATCACAATTTTGAGCACTCTAGGTTTCACTGAGTTGTATAGCCCCACTCTTTATCTTTCCTCTTTCCTTCTGGTGCCCCACATGCTCCTAACCTTCCTCTTTCAACCATACTCACAGTCATCTTTGTTCAGTGTACTTACATTGCTATGCTGCCATCACCCCAAATTGTGTTCTAAACCTCTCTCACTCCACTCTTTTCCTATCTGTAGTGCTCCCTTTAGTATTTCCTGTAGAGCAGGTATCTTGCTCACAAACTCTTTCATTGCCTTTTGTCAGAGAATATTTTAAACTCTCCCTCATATTTGAAGGATAGTTTTGCCAGAGATAGGATTCTTGGTTGGCAGTTTTTCTCTTTCAGTATCTTAATATATCACCCCACTTCCTTCTTGCCTCCATGGTTTCCGCTGAGAAATCCACACATATAGCTTCCTTTGTATGTGATGGATCGCTTTTCTCTTGCTGCTTTCAGGATTCTCTCTTTGTCTTTGATGTTTGATAATCTGACTATTAAGTGTCTTGGCGTAGGCCTATTCAGATCTATTCTGTTTGGGGTATGCTGCGCTTCTTGGATGTGTAATTTTATGTTTTTGCTAAGAGATTGGAAATTTTCATTGATTATTTCCTCTATTATTGCTTCTGCCTCTTTTCCCTTCTTTTTTCCTTCTGGGACACCCATGACATGTACATTCATGCGCTTCATGTTGTCATTCAATTCCCTGAGACGTTGCTCATATTTTTCCATTTTTTTCCCTATCTTTTCTTTTGTGTGTAGGATTTCAGGTGTCTTGTTCTCCAGTTCCTGAGTGTTTTCTTCTGCCTCTTGAGATCTGCTGTTGTATGTCTCCATTGTGTCTTTCATTTCTTGTGTTGTGCCTTTCATTTCTATAGATTCTGCCAGTTGTTTTTTCAAACTTTTGATTTCTGCCTCATGTTCACCCATTGTTTTCTTTGTAACCTTCATCTCTTTTGCCATATCTTCCCTGATCTTGTTGATTTGGTCTAGCATATTTCTTTGAAAATCTTTAATAGATTGTTTCATTAAAGTGAAACAGTATTTCCACTGTGTCTTGATTGAAGTGTAAGTTTGTTCCTTTGACTGGGCCATATCTTTGTTTTTCTTAGTGTAGGTTGTAGTTTGCCGTTGTCTAGGCATCTGGTTTCCTTGGTTACCCCAATCAGGTCTCAGGAGGGGGAAATATTCAGTATCAGGTTTCCCTGAGGGTGTGTCTTAGAGATTGACACACCCTGTCAGGCCTCTAGCCTCTGTGTTTTTCCCAACCTGCCCAGCAGGTTGTGCCTGTCAGCCTGTCGTTCCTGACTGGTGTAAGGAGGTATGGCCCGCTTAGTTTCTGTTTTGGCTGTTTTCCCCCAGTCTCTGGGGTCTGGTTCTGAATGGAAGGCAGGTAGTAGAGCTGGGCACACCTCCATCCTCTTAGGGAAGATACACCCCCTAGGGAGTTATCATCTGCATTTGAATGGGTTCTTTGTCTCTCTGTCTCTGCTATCTCCACCCTTGTCTGAGTCAGAGAGCTGTGAAATGAAAATGGCTGAGGTTTTCTCCACTGAGCTGCTCAGGTTGAGAGAGCGAAAAAGGGACAGAAAGCCCCCTTTTAGAGCCAGTACATGGCCCTCCAGTTTCACCCATCAGCCAAAGGTAACACCTGGTCTTCTGGGCTCCCCCTCCAAGGGCAGGGGAGTCTTCTGCCTCTTTAAGGTCAGTCATCACTAAAGCCTCTGTCTGCTTGTTGGGGATTTGTAGCTTGTATCGAGCAGTCCACATTTGCTAATTAAAACCCCAGTTGGAGCTGGACTGAGGTATATTTGCTTACTCAGAGCGTGCTCCTTTCTGCCACAGCAAGGTTTGCCTACCATGGAGGGAGGGGACTCCCGGCGTGTTTCTGCAGTTTTTACTTACAGATTTGATACTGCAATCTTAGGCATTTCTTCCAATCCAGATTGGTAGACGATGTGTGGACAGACATGGTTGTTCCCCAGTAGTTATTCCAGGTTATTTACTAGTTGTTCCTGGTTGTTTATTACTTGTTCCAGGGGACTAACTAACTTCCACTCCTCTCTATGCCACTATCTTTGCTCTTGTTGCTATTTTTTTTTTTTTTTGAAATAATATACTTTTATTAAAGCATTCCAGGATTGTATGACTTTGCATATGCATAGATTTATGTTTTTAATTTTATTTTTAGTTGTGGTAAAGTATACATAATATAAAAATAATTTTAATGATTTTAAGTGGACAAATCTTTTACATTAAGGACATTAACAATACAGTGTAACTTACACCACATTCATTCTCCAGACTATTTTCGTCATCCCCAACCAAAACTCACACCCATTCAGTAGTAACTCCCCTGACTCTGATCCTCTCCCCACCTCTAATAATCACTATTCTGTTATCTCTATGCATTTGTTTATTCTAAGTATTTCATGTAAGAGAAACCATACAATACTTGTCCTTTTGTGTCTGGCTTTATTTCACCCGACATGTCTTTAAGGTTTATCCATGTTGCAAATGTATCAGCACTTTATTTCTTCTTATAGTTGAAAACTATTACATTCTGTGTATAGATGACATTTTGTTTATCCATTAATCTGTGTATGGACACTTAGGCTGCTTCTACCTTTTGGCTGTTGTGAATAATGCTGCGATGAATACTGGTGTACAAATACCTTTCTGAGTCCCTGCTTTCAATTGTTTTGGGTATATATCTAGGAGTAGAATTGCCGGGTCCTACGGAAACTCTGTTTAACTTTCTGCGGAACCACCAAACTGTTTTTCAAAGTGGCTACACCATTTTACATTTCCACCAACAATGTACAAGGGTTCCTATTTCTCTGCATCCTCGCCAAAACTTCTTTTCAGTTTTTTTTTTTTTAGTTCTACATTTCTTGATACAGTTCTTTTTTTAAAAGTTTTATTCACACACGATATAATCCATCAAAAGTGTACAACCAGTGGCTCTCAGCATAATCACAGTTGTGTTTTTAGCACCATAATCAATTTTAGAACATTTTCATATCTTGTTGCTATTTTTGATACATGAAATGTAATATTTGCTGTATTTAAAGTAACCTATTTTATAACTCAAATAATTTTTTACATCTAAAAGAAAATAGTTTCTGTTACTTTACATTTAAAAACTTTCTGAATTTTCTCCTCCCCCTCTCCCCTACCTATGTTTAAATGCTGAAATGTTCCTGGTTAAAGATATAATCAAGTTGTATTCTCATAACTAGCTTCATATGTAAGGATTACAAAGAAGCATGATGAAAACATGGCTTGAATTTCATTTTCATATTGCTACAGATATTTCACTGACTCTAGAAAACATCTGCTCAATAACATTATAATCTGTAGTGTTTAAACATGTCCATAAATAATCACCTTTTGAAACTGTGAGATGACTACAGATCTAGGCTTAAATATGTCTCATACATTTTTAGCAATGATCCTTTACATTAATATTTTGTTTCTCAAGTTTGTAAATGTTTATTATATTTTCTAGCAGTAGGTTTATGAGAGAGAGAGAGGAGTTAGGTAGATCATTATTACACCAATTTGACAAGAAATAAAACTGAGGCTACAAGACTGAATATGTGCCTTTATTCTAATTTTAGAGCATGCTGTGGAAAAATTTCAGGGTGGACAAGATGGCTTGATTAACTTAAAAATGGGGTCATGGAAGAAATCTTCAGTCTGTGTTTATGTTATCACCTTCTGAATCTCAGTACTGATATGGAGTTTACACAATGGTTTACCGTCTAGAGGATAGAACATCATTCTACTCAGTTTTTCCCATCATATTTCTATCTGTGCTTGTTCTAGTTTGCTAATGCTGCTGGAATGTAAAACACCAGAGATGGATTGGCTTTTATAAAAGGGGGTTTATTTGGTTACACAGTTACAGTCTTAAGGCCATAAAGTGTCCAAGGTAATGCATCAACAATTGGGTACCTTCATTGGAGGATGGCCAGTGATGTCTGGTAAACCTCTGCTGGCTGGGAAGGCATGTGGCTGACTTCTGCTCTGAAGTTCTGATTTCAAAATGGCTTTCTCCTAGGATGTTCCTCTCTAGGCTGCCATTCCTTAAAAATGTCACTCTTAATTGCTCTTGGTGTGTTTGTCCTCTCTTAGCTTCTCCGGAGCAAGAGTCTGCTTTCAGTGGCTGTCTTCATACTGTCTGTCATCTGCAGCTACTCTCTCAGCCCTGGTGCATTCTTCAAAGTGTCCGTTTTGGCTATAGCAAGCTTGCTCCTTCTGTCTGAGCTTATATAGTGCTCCAGTAAACTAATTCAAGGCCCATGCTGAAGGGCGGGGCCACACCTCCAAGGAAATTATCCAGTTAGAGTTATCACCCATAGTTGGGTGGAGCGCATCTCCATGGAAACACTCAATCAAAAGATCACACCCTAATCAAAAAGATTAATCAGTCTGCCCCACAAGATTGCATCAAAGATAGTGACATTTTGGGGGACATAATACATTCAAACTGGCACAGTGCTTCATTGTAGATGCTATATCTTCATTTTCGCTGATTTTTCTCTTCTTTAGTCTCTAGTCTGCTTTTAATCCCATTCAGTAAAATTTTCACTTCAGATATTATATTTTTTATCTCTAAAAGTTTCATTTGGTTCTTTTTTAAATGTATACATTAAGTCCGTGTTTTTCTTTAGATACTTGAATTTAATATTAGTAGCTACTTTAATATCCTTGTTTGCTGTTTCCATCATCTGTATCATTTTTGGTTTATTTCTGTTCACTGATTTTTCTTCTAGTTATGGAGCACATTTTCCAGCTTCTTTGTAAGTTTAGTAATTTTTGATCAGAATCTGGACATCATGAGTGTTACATTGTTGAGTGTCTGGATTTTGTTGTTATTCTTTAAAGATCACTTAGCTTTGCTTTGGCAGGCAGTTAATTACTTGTGCATCAGTTTGACCCCTTCATGCAATGTTTTAAAGCTTTGCTATAGAGAGTGTAGAGTAGTCTGCCGTCTTGGAATTGTTTATCCTGATGACTAAAGTGTAACCTCTTTAGGGTCTTTAGAGAATTCCTTGAATGATCATCAAGGGCTGTCCACTCTGGTTGATTGGAGCTCAGACTTCTCCTGGATGTTTTTGAGCTCTGGTAATTGTTCAGCTTACAACTCCCTGATTATTCTTTGCCTGATCTTTTGGAATTTCACTCCATAAATGTACAACCTACGACTCAGCCCAAACTCCAGGGGATCCAATGTAGTTTTATTAGAATAGATCCTGGTAGATACCTGTGGCTCTGTAAATCCAGCTACCTTGACTTTCCTGAACTCTGATCTCCACCTCCTCAAATCAGCAAAGTAGCTGAACTGTTTAGGTTCCAGAACCCCTTCTTGTGGTGCAGTCTGGAAACTACCCTTTGGTAGAAAGCTGTGGCAATCTTAGGGCTCCTCTCATTTGCTTCTCTTCTCTTGGAGATCACAGTTTTTCATGTGTCAGTTGTCCAGTGTTTGAAAATAGTTATGTCATATATTTTGTCAAGTTGTCTGATTTTTCAATGGTGACAGATTATAGCTGTTTCTTGTTCTGCCATTATGGCCAGAAGTAGAAGTCAGGCATATTTCAACAAAATAAAAGAGCACTGAGTCCCATTTTCTTCCACTAGCTGTTAACAACACAGATCTGTTTGTAATACTTTCAAGCAAATGCAGATGCTCCTTTGTTCTCAGGTAAAGAAGAGAATCAATAAAATGATTTTGAATTAGTATTATCAGTTGAAGAATAATGTAGAACAAGGGTTGGTAGATTGTCTCTGTAGAGACCAAATAGTAAATATTTTAGAGTTTGTGGGTTATATACTCTCCGTCACAACTACTCAACTCTGCCCTTGTAGCATGAAAGCGGCCATTGACAATAAGTAAATGAATGTGCATGGCAGTGTTCCAATAAAACTTTATTTATGGACACTGAAATTTGAATTTCATAGAATTCACATGTCATAAAATATTCTTCCTTTGATTATTTTAAACCATTTAATAATGTAAAAACCAAATAGATTTTATAACTTTATATGATGTTTTTTTCCTCTTTTCCTCCTTTAAAATAAGAATCCATGATTCCTGTCATCCAACAGGCTATTTTATGGATTAGTGAAGTAATGGTCATAAAACATTTTGAGATTTGTTAATGAAAGTGTCCATATATAATGTTCATAGGGGATCACTCAGTTTTAATATTTTCAAAATGTAAATCCAAAAGAGACAATTGAAATTGTTGGGGAAGTTTTTAAAACCAAGAGCGTTTCGCATTCTTATGAAAAAAACAAAACAAAGCATAAAAACTGGTCTCTTTTCTTTAGAGGGAAATTGCTTAATTACATGGCTGATAAAATTACTTTTGCATATATCTGTGTAAAATGTACTTCTCATTTCTTTCTTAGGTTTTAATAACATGTAGATGATTAGAATGCACTGTCTTGGGTACCGAAAGTGGGAAAACTTAGTGTCCTTTGATCTGGCAAGCCTAAGGAACGGGAAGTAGAAAAAGGGAGGAAAGAGTGAATAGAGGGAAAAGTAGGTTAGCTTTGGTAGTATGATTAATCTATATGAGGCATCAGTTTATTAATCCAGTTTACCAAGCATTTATTGAGTGCTCACTGTATGTTTGGCACTATGCCAGGTGCTATAGGTACAGAGGAGCACACAGCTTGGCCTTTGACCTGGAAAAGTGGGAAAGACAGATAATTATTAGTAGGCGAATAGTTACCTTCCAGTGATATAAATGTTCCTAAAATAATTTGATAACTGAATATTGGTTTTGACTAATTCCTTGGTTTCCTAGTTGAGCAAGAAGGAAAAGTTGCTTCATGCAGAGGAAATAAATATATGGCCATAGAATTTGGAAGAGATACTACGTTAAAATGCTTAGACTTGATTGTAGTATCTGGCACAATGCTTCTCATTTTCTTTCATTTTATAGTTTACATTTTCTAGTCCATCATGGACTAATGGTTTTGTAAAGTAAAATAAAAGTGAATTATAGCAAAATAAAATTTGAAAGATTAAATAAAATACAAGCCCCCAAATTTTATTTAGATTCAATGTAAAATTAGTCTGTGAGATTGCTATAAAAGTTTATAAACCTCAGTTTTTGTATCTCATCATGGTTTGATAATAAATATTTTGTATGGGGTAACAATTGTTGGACTGGCATTAGTCTGTGGAACACTCTTTGAGGGATACTGATCTAGAAGGTGATGTGGAGTCCCTATAGGTTTTTTAGCAAAGTGACATGATTATATTTGTGTTTAACACAATGACTTGGTTCATAGTACAAATGATAATTAGCTTTCAGTCTTGAAGGTTGGAACCTCTGGAACCATCAGCATTTGAGGGGTAGCTAGAAATGGAGGGGAAAGTGAAATTGGCTTTTCTTTTACTGATAATTACTGTAGAAAATAATTCCCCCACTAGATTATAAGCTTCTTGAAGTCATGAACCACATTTGCTTTGTTTGATAATAGTAACTTTTAGAAATAGTAATCTTTTTCAAAAATATTTGATAAATCTATGAATGAATGGGTCAGAGAGGTAAGGGAGAACAAGGAAAGAGCAGGCTATTTAAAACTGGAATGAAGAGAGTTCAGGCTGAAGGATATACATATATATATAAACTGAACCAAATGCTGTGAAATCCAGGAGGGTGATAATTGTGAAGTATTGAATTTTTAGTAATTTGAAGACCTTTAGTGAGATCAGCCTCAGGAGTGTGATAAAAGTTGGAAGTCAGCTAATAATGTTTTGCCCATTCCTATTGTCCTGTAGGGAATGGTTGGAGATGTGTTTTAAAATATAATATTTCATTGATTGAGGAAGAAAAGTAGTGGTAAATAATGTTTACTATTCATTTAGTGTTGTATATGAATTTAAGATTAATAATAGGTATGCACTTTTTTCTTTTCTTTCAACAGGGAACTAAATCTGTTTTAAATCCAAGTGAAATTGATTTTTAGGATTTAATTCATACTTGAGAAGAAAATTTAAATGTGATTGATTTTGGTTTTGTTTCAGAATGATTTTTTTTTTAATTTAGTTTTATTGAGATATAGTCACATACCATGCAGTCATCCACAGTGTACAATCAGTTGTCCACAGTACCATCATATAGTTGTGCATCCATTACCACAGTCAATTTTTGAACATTTTCATTACTCCCTCCAATAAAAATACGAATAAAAATACAAGTAAAAAAGAACACCCAAAATATCCCATCCCACCCACCCCATTATTCATTTAATTTTTGTTGCCATTTTTCTGTTCATGTATCCATACGCTGGATAAAGTGAGTGTGAGCCACTAGGTTTTTGTAATCACACAGTCACACTGTGTAAGCTACATAGTTATGCAGTAGTCTTCAAGACTCAAGGCTACTGGGTTGCAACTCAGCAGTTTCGGGTATTTCCTGCTGGGTATTTCAATACACTAAAAACTACAGAAGGATATCTGTATAATGCATAATAAAAAATTCAGAATGACCTCTCGACTCCATTTGAAATCTTGCAGCCACTGAAACCTTATTTCATTTCATTTCTCTTCCCCCTTTTGGTCAAGAAGGCTTTCTCAATCCCATGCCAGGTCCAGGCTCATCCCCGGGAGTCATGTCCCATGTTGCCAGGGAGATTTACACCCTTGGGAGTCATGTCCCACGTAGGGGGTTGGATAGTGAGTTTACCTGCTGACAGATTGATTTTTAATGAAGTAGTTCCCTAATATTCTTTATGTGATTCTTTATTAGAACCTTTCCAGTAAAAGTCATGTTGGTACTGTGTCATCTTTTAATATTGCCTACATGAACATTTTATTTGAAGTCTTGCTTCTGTGGTTGCTCATTCTTTTTTAATAATTAAAATAAACTCTAGGTGTTTTTTTCTCACTTTTTTTCTTGAAAAGATTATGATCATTTTATAGTATGGTTAGTAATTAAAATCCTGGAGATCTTAAAATAATCCATAATGTTATATGAAGGTGGGCAGGAATCTTTTTATCCCTTTTTTGTTATTAAATATAAATATTCAGCATTCTTCACAATAATTTCAAAAGTTATCTCTAAATCTTTCCATAGACTGAAGACCAGCAAGAAGTGATCCTGGTTAAAACAGATCAGTCTGGAAGAGTATGGCCTGTGAACACACCAGGAAGATCTGTGGAATCAAAAGGAGAAAGACAGAGGAGACAGGTGGTATAGTTAACATAATGTCTTTGTTTATTACTTAAAATTTCTTTCTTCTCTCTGAGACTTTCTTTGCATAAGACAAATATTTTCTAAATTGCAGTTTTCTGATGTATACATTAGAAAGTAGTAAAATTATGTTTCTATTTTTATTCTTAGTTATATTCCTATGCTTTTTGCAAAGTAGAATATGATTCAACTGCCTCTTTTTCAAATGGTTGTGGATTTTGAATATTTAAAGCAATTTTAATCTTAGTATACAATTTCTTTGAGTGTTTATAGCTTCATTTTGCATTCTTACTATATCTCTTAGGAAAACCTTGGTCTTCCAGACCTGTTATTTGTGTTAGACAGCTAAACTGAGACCTGGTGATGGTGTATCCATACACAGTAATGTTTAAATAATTATGTAAATAATGTGATCCTTTTACGTCTTACAGCTCTAGCAATTAGTGTTTAGCACTGCCTTGAGATTTTGAGATGGCAAAAACAATGCATTGATATTTCCCAAATTAGGATTTTGTTTTAAATTTGAAACATCATACAGGTGGGAGTTGGGTCCACAAAAGATTTATTCATTCAGAATTTTTCTGTCAAATGTTTATTATTTGCCTATTGAGTGCCTACATTGCTGGAGATAGAAATTAATGCATTCAGCAAGTAGAAGGTGAGCTGGAGACCTCTTCTGATGTAATGAGAGGAGTTAGGAGGTTGGAGGAGGGATGAAGCAGGAGAATAGTAAAGTATTAAATTTGCTCTGAGAAATGACAGAAAGAACTGACTGGGATGTATTGTTAGGGCCCTTTTTGAGTTCCATACTGCTGAGTAGTCTAGGTATAGGAGTAAAGAAGGCAGGCATGTTCATTCAAGATAGAGGTTTATTCTTTTAGTATATTGAAAGAACAAGGGGGTCAGGAGTTCTGAGGGTCTGGAGCCAAGGAGTGGTTGAAGTCATGGAATGTGAAATTTAAGCTAGCAAAGATTGAACAGTAATATTGGGAAAAGATATTGGCAACATAGTTCCAAAGATCTCAAAGAAGTTGAAGACCAGGTTTTCTTTGGTTAAGGGAATATGAGGGTGGTATTGGGGAGATTTGATTTGGGAAGAAATAAATAGTACTTTTCTTTCCACATTTGGGTATGGAACCAACCTGATAGGAAAATCCAGTATTGACTTATTAAGGGATCACAATATCAGTTTTAATCTGGACTTAAAAATCAGACGTGGGCTTGCTAATACTTCCTTTGTCTTTGAAATACTTATTTGAGCTCTGGGTGACTGCAGGCTTCCCTCCTCAATGGCAGGGATTTTTTACTATAAGGAAGAGAAGAGCAGAGAGGAGTAAGGAAGGAATGGAGCATTTCTGCTTTTCCACCAGATTCAGCAATCAGATAATGCCATACTTCCATCCTTGGGGAAGATGGAGTAAAGGGGCAGAAGAAGTAAGGAATATTGTTCTAATGGAAATTTCCTCCACATGGAAGCAAGTAGAATTAGGGATAAGTGGAAAGATAGATTGTGATGCGTAGTGGTATTTTACATGTAGTATCAGATTTATAGGGTAATCCATAAAAATACTTCAGAGATTCATGTTTTCACTATGTTAATAATGTTCATTTTGTCTTAGGTTCCAACTCATGAGGAAAAAGAAAGGGTCCGATATTTTCATGATGATGATAACCTAAGCCTAAATGATTTAGTCAAAAATGAAAAGATGGGAACAGCAGAAGATCAAAACAGACTTTTTATGAGAATGGCATCTAAGGTAAGATATATATCTAGGTTACCTTTGTATTTTAAGAAGCTGGTTTTTCACTCTAACAATGGTTTACTTGTAGAGAGCTGGTTCTCTAATCTTAATTTATTTTATTAATTTAAATCCTTCATAAGATATTAGGAACATACATTTTGGAATTGATCTGATTGAGAAGTATACATTTGGAATTTTTTTTGTTTTAAATACAGAAACTGATTTAATTTGTTATTGTATTCTGTGGATGTATTAATTATATAATTGATCCACCATTTAGGAGAAAGTTTTGGGCCAGAGTTTAATGATTGGCAATGTGCTGTCAGTTGTGTTACTAATCTGTTTTGTCTTAACGTTCCTCTCCTTATTCTTAATTATGTCATCAGGAGGTAGAATAAAATATGGAGTAACATATTATGGATTATAAAGAAGGCATTTTGGAATAATATTGTCTACTTATATGAAAATATGCATTATCTTAATAATTTGTTAAGAGAAGTAGACAGGATGAGTTTTTGTTTTCAAATAACATTTTTCGTTACCATCCCTTCCTAAACGCTACCATTAATGTTGTTGTTTTATAAAAGAGACCTATTTAAACTTAGCTCTTTAACAGGAGTTGGCAAAGTTTGACCTCATGGGAAAATCCAGTTCACCACCTGTTTTTGCAAATAAAGTTTTATTGGAACACAACCAAGCCCATTCTTTGTATATTATCTACTGCTGCTTTTGCTATATGGCTGAATTGAGTAGTTATGACAGAGACTCTATGGCCCACAAAGCCAAAAATATTTACTATCTGGCCCTTTACAGGAAAAGTTTGTCTACTCCTTCTCTATAATACTAATGGTTACTTTTTGGTTGGTGGTGGTTTGAACTGGGTATCTGGGAGACAAGAATGGGAAAGAGACTTTTTAATGTATATCTTTTCAAACTTATAATATTTTTTATTTGTAAACTGTGTGAATGTATTACTTGGTTAAAAAGTTAACCTCGTGAAAATTAAAATAAAATAAATGTAACCAAGGCGTTTGGAGGGGGTGGTGGGTGGAAGTGGGGAATAAAATAAACTTGGGTTAAATTTAGAAATGGTTATTCTTCACATCACCAAGAATTGTGTGGAGTCTTAAATTTAGCCCCTTAGAATAATTTAACCCTCTGTTTATTTGGAGTGAATTGTAAGGAATTCCGTCATTTCTGGAAATTCAATGCAGAAAGGACGTATTTTATGTCCTTCTTAGAAATGAGATCACTTTATGTGGAAGTCTGAATTAAATATGGCTTTAGTAATGGCATCATAGTCCATTCAAGTTTATTTATAAGAGAAAAGTCCTTGTTAGAAGTTGTAAGTTGTTTATTTATCAAACAAATGTATATTGAACACTTAATTTGTGTGTGACACATTCTAGGTGCTAAGTATAGAGAGGTGATCAAATCAGAGTTCCTCCCCTCAAGGAGCTTATATTTCTAATAGATGAGACAGATGATAAACAAATACATACCATAAAAATTATATAATGTAAATAATATATTGCATTATGGAAAATATTTGTGTAGACCTAAAGCAAAAGGTAGTTGGAGATAGGGTCATATTTTCAATAATGTTGAGGGAAGGCCTTTCTGTGGAAGTGAAGTTACAGCAGACTCTGAACAAACTAAGGGAGTGATCCATGTGAATATTTGAGACTATTCCTAGCAGAAGAAATAACACATGCAAAGGATCTGAAGCAGAGACAAATTTGAAAAACATCAGGAAATAGCAAGCAGACAAGTGTGATTGGGAAGGAGAGAGAAGGAAAGAGAAGTAGAAGATGAGGAGATGGGAGACATAGCAGACAGAGGTCATATCATGTAGGGACTTTTAGCCCATGGTGCAAGAACTTTTGTTTTTGTTCTAAATAGTGGGAAGCAGAGCAGTGTCATGACCTGGTTTACATTTTGAAAAGATTTCTCTAGCTGCTGTTTTGAGAAGACAATGTAGAGAGGCAAGAGTGGAACCAGGGAGATCACTTATGTGGGTATTGCATTAGTCCACTTAAGAGGTAAAAGAGCCTTGGATTAGGGCAATAAAGCTAGTGAGAACTATTAGGATTTGGGGCAATGTTGGTGACATTTACTGAAATGGGAAAAACTGGGGGAGGGACAAGTAGGGGGCATCAAGAGTACTGTTATGGACATGTGAACTATGAAATGCCTGTTGGACATTCACATGGTGGTGTGGAGTGACTTCCTCTGGAGCTCTGGGTAGGGTTGGTTCTCCCATATAAATTTGAATGATGTTAGCATGCAATATTTAAAGCCATGGGACTTAAAAGTCTGAAAATTCTTAAGGGAGAGTCTGAAGACTGAGTCCTGGAGTACTGTCTGGAAGGGGAGAGAAAGGATTGTGCAAATGAGACTGAGAAAGTGCAGCCAGTAAGGTAAGAGGAAAACTAGAAAGATTGCTGTTTTGGAAGCCAGAGAAAACTGGAAGAAGGTTATGAATAACTGTGCCGACTACGTCTGAAAGGTTGAGTACGATGCAGATAGAGATGTGACTGTTGGATTTGGTAATTTGGAGACTTCTGGTGACAAGTGTGGTTTCCTTGGTGTGATTGTATTCAGTTCATGAGTGAATGCATGTAGAATTGGTGAAGATAGTGAATATATCCTACTAAATACTTACGAAGAATTTGCTGTTAAGAAGCACTGTCAATTAATGGGGTCAGTGAAGGTGTGTGTGTGTGTGTGTGTGTGTGTGTGTGTGTGTGTGTGTTTTAAGAAAAGCAGTAATGCACCATATTTGTATGCTGATGGGACTAATCCAGTGTAAAAATTGATGCAGTAGAGAAAGGGCTAATTGAAGAAGTAAACTTCTTGAATAGCCAAAAGGGAATGGGATGTATATTAGTTTCTTGGAATTTGAAACAAATACCATATGATGGGTTGGTTTACAATAATTGGAATTTATTGGCTAATAGGCTTGAGAAGTCCAAAATTGAGGTGCCAGCAAGGTGATGCATTTTCCCTGAAGACCGTGGTGTTCTGTGGCTGGCTGCTGGTGATTGTACTTGCCTTTTCTGTCACATGACAATGCACATGACCGTGTCTTCTGCTTTCTCTTCCACGTTTTATTGACTTTCAGCTTTTTGCTCTTCCTTTGGTGTCTCTTTTTTTTGTGTCCAATTTCCTTTGCTAATAAGGAGTTCAGCCATATTGGATTAAAGCCCACCATCATTCAGTTTGAGCACAACTTAACCAATAACATCTTCAAAGGTCCTATTTACAAGTAGGTTCACACCCACAGGACCAGGGGTTGGGACCTGAACATGCCTTTTATGGGAGCATTATTCATTCCCCAGCAGGAGACAATGTATAGATGGCTTTAGGAGCTGGTTACTATTCATCATTTAAAACAAGAGGGAAGGCAGAGTGTAAAGATACAGATGCAGATAGGTTGGCCAGGTTGGTAGTAGGAAAACGAACAAGTTTTCTTATTACTTCTGTTAGCTTAGTGAAAAGACTTCAGCTAAGTGTATGATAGAAATGAGATTTTTTTTTTCTTTTGCCAAGTTTGGGTAAAGCAGGGAATGGATAGAGACCTTTTTAAATTTGGATTGTGGTACATTGATCAAGACTTGTTTTGTGTTTTCCATATTTCACTACCATTGCTTATTGTCTTAAGAGTACAAATAATAGAGCACATTTTTAATGTATGTTTCTTTCGTTATATTTGAACATTACTTTTAATAACTTTAATATAATATTTTAATATTATTTATATTGTATGGGATAATTTTTGGTATTAGCTGATTTATCAATAATTGCAATTTCATTTGGCCAGTTTCCCTGAACATTTTAAGTCATTTGTTTTTTAAAAAAGTCCATATTCACTAAAGTAAAACATGGGTGTTCGAATACTACAAATATTAATCCGTGGTGTTTGTCCCTTAAAAGTTCCATTCTCAGTCTATCTTAGCTATCACAGAAATCTTTGACTTACAAAATAATGTTTTAGTTTTATAGAATGATGTGTTTTAGATTAAATAGTCATGTGAAATATCCTTATTAAATGGATTTATGAGAAAGCTTTCTAAATGCCTGTCATAGGCATTTAAAGTGTCATAGATAGTAGTCACTCAATAAATGTTTCTTTCCCACGTTCTTTCATTTTTACACTATTTATAAATGTTTATTGTTTTGTTTTTTATATGATTTAGATATTTATCTAATAATTTTCAGCAAAAGTCAGTCAAAACGGGTAGAGTTAAATAAACCTATCTACTAGACCTATATACTAGTTGCAATAGTGTGCAACTAGTACACATAGAAACTGGATTTTTCTTAAAAAGTTCTAGCTGACCAGTTTATATATTGTTGAATTTGTAGTTGTATTAATAAGGTGTTGTTTTTATCCAAGAAAATTGTTTTCCTTGCATCATTTAATGATGATATTAATTTGGTTGTAGCAACTAACAAAATGCAGTAAGCCATTCATTCCCCAGGTAACTATGCTTTTTCCTACCTGTTTTTTTTCTTTTTCTTTTTTTTTGGCTGAAGATTGATTTGACTTGTATATGATAGCAGAAGGAAGAGGGTCAGCTTGAATCATATTAAGCAGTTTCTCATAAAACAAAGCATAAAGGTCCTTTTTTTTTTTTTAATACACAAAGTAATTCCAGTCCCTACTGATAGAATTACAGGCTGCTAAGGAAATGCTGATTTGGCATTGTTTGATTTTTAGTTCATCAAGGCTAATAATTAACCACAGCATAGAAATAATTTTTTTTTTGTAGTTTTAATAATGTAAATCAGCTGTGTTAAAAATTTGAAGTTTAAAAGCAAGCTTATAAAGTACAAAGTACCTGGATTATTGACACATCTATAAGTGCTGTGTTTAATCCTCTCACTCTTAAAAGTTTATGAACTTTTGCATTTTTAGAGTCAGTAATATCTTTGGTATATAGTTTAGATATGTTAAATAGTTTCATGAAGAAACCACAAGCTCATGTTTCTTTATATTATTAGTTGGAAGTTACTGAGTCTAGAACAGAGATTGGCAAACTTTTTCTGTAAAGGGCCAGAAAGTAAATATTTTTGGCTTTCTGTTGCAGTTGTGCTATTCTGGCACAAAAGCAGCCATAGACAATGAGCAGATGAATGGGTATGGCCACATTGCAACAAAACTTTTTTCAAAAAAAAAAAACAAGTGGCTAGTCTGATTTGGCCTGTGGGCTATGGTTTACCAATTCCTGTTTTATAGGCTCTGTAAATGATGTACATTGTTATGGCAAATTCTTTGAGTTTGGATACTTCCTTTGTTTAGTGGTTACCCTGCAAACGGATGTTAGGTTTGGGGAGAAATAACAGTCAGAAATAGTTGATGATAGAACAAGAAACTGCTTATTTATTTGTTTTTTCAGTCAACAAATGTTAATTGATCTCATTTATTGTGTGAGGTGTTCTCCTACTGGGGATATGATGGCACATGAAGAAGACATGATCCTTGAGTTTATGAAGCTTATAGCTAATGAGGAAAAAGAATCATTAAATAAATTTTTATAAAAAATGTTTTCGGTTATTATGGATGTGCAAATTGCCGTGCAAAATGAGTGCTGAATTTTGGGAGCAACACACCAGGGTGACCTAACTTTAACTGGGGAGACAGAAAAGGTTTTTTTATGGACAGCAAGTTTGACACTATTTCCAGTCAGTATTAAGTTTTATGCGGATGTTTTTTACTGTTGATATATATTTTATTTTTATTGCTATCTAATTTAATTATTTGTTGATTTAATTTTTACTGCCTATCCTTTTCTTGTAATTGTGAAATTCAGATTATATTCACTTTTTTCCCATTTATTTTGCCATTAAATCTTTGATATCATCTCTTTCTTATAACCAGGTAAGAAACTTGTCTCATACCAAATATGAACTTGATTATATTTAGATGTGGGATAGTTGAGTTTTTTAATCCTTTCTATATTTTTATAGTTTTTTTTAAACTGAATATGTACTACATAATTAATGAAAAAAAGGTAAAAAATATCCTGAAAAAAGAAGGGTATGTTCATCTATTTTCATACTGTAAATATGTATCTTAAATTATGGATGACAGTGTGCTATGGTTTTCTAGAAGATAACAGGTAAATAGTAACTTCTTTTTGATGAAGAACCTGGCTTGTGCAAGTTATGTAACTTTTCAAAGTTCCCACAGTTAATGAGTTGCAAAAGCCAGTCAGAAGCCTCAGCTTTTAACTCTAAACCCTGCTTTTTTCATTAAACAATACTGTCTTTCAAATGACTCACCTTGATGGATAGATAGTTGTTGCCTGTTGACTAAATTTAATTGTCTTTGCACAGTTTTCATGTGTCATTTGTTGGTATTTTGGAATAGTTGTGTGTGTTTTGCTCTTTCTTAAAATACTTTCTATTGACTCCAACATTCTTTAAATATAAACTCTTCCATTTAAAATTTAAGACGTCAGTGTTTCCTTGGCAACATAAACTCAGGCACATCTTCATGAGATCTATATACATCTTTCCTAATTAATTTTGTTAGCACTGTGAGCAGTAATTTTATCATTTTTGTACTGATAGAGCATTAAAAATGGGCTGGAGGGGAGGGGAAATGAAGGAAAAGAAAAGAATAGTAAGGAAGAGAAAAAAAGGCTCAAAATAATTCGAGTTTTACCTTAAATTGTAAGAAAACAAAATGATTTTTATCATCTACTAAAAGATGTTTGCATTTCTATATATAGTTTTATTTTTTCTGTTTGTGACACTTAAGGCTTGAGGTATTTTCTGATGGAAATAATCCTTAAAATGCACATTATATTTTCATAATATACACTAAAACCTAAATCCTTTTTTTTTAATTTTCATTAAACTCTAGTATTAAGAAAAAATCTTCAGTGATTAAGAGGCATACTTTTTTTAGAGGTATAATTAGAAGGAGCTAAGGCATATTGAATTTGCTGTGTCCGTTGGTCATTTTAGTTCTTATGGAAGCCATTCCCATTCTTGAAGACTTTAACAGATATGAGGTAAGGTTAGCTTTAGAAAATTCTAATCCAAGAGTGTTAAATCATGTGTATTTTCATGTGACACCCCACCCCCCAAAGAAATTTGAAATTTGAGTTTCATAATGATAGAAGTTATATTTTTCTTTTACACAAGCCTAGTAAAGAATTTTGATTTTGTTTATTCATTTTCAAAAGATATAGGCTTGCATACAGTCCAAGCTGGGTTTTTGTTTTTGTTTTTGTTTTTCTCAACTTCACCAAGGGTGGACGTGTGAGAGGGGGCTGGCAACACCAGATAATGTATTTCGTTAACATTCTTTAGTTCGGTCTTAGTTTTTGATCATTGTAAGTAAGGTTTGTGAGGACTGTTAGTTTCAGATTTTGACCTATTATGTTTAAATTGTTGACGCAACTGGGTATCCTGTTTTAATAGGTTACCTATTCATTCTTTGTTTTTAAAAATTAGACCCCAGAATTGCATGAAATTTGTGTTTCATCATTGAATCGATCTTTTCCCAGTGAATTTGAAGATTTGAGATTTGTCACAGTTTTGATCAAAATTTTTATTAAAAAGCGTTGTCATAAAACTTGTAATGCTTGCTCTCTAACTGCTTGTTAAATTGCAGTTAGAAAATTATTACTTTTATGTATGTGTGTTATATTCTACAATAAAATGATTAAAAAAAGAAAAAGAATTAAATGGTAGTATATTTTTCTCTGTTGGTAATCCCAGTGTAATAATGTAATAAAAATTAAATATATTTTGTTACAAACCAGTATTTTTATATGACAACATAAAAAAAAGCCTTTAGTTTTCATGGGGTCTTTTTTTTTAAGGATCCAAGTATCTGATTTTTTTAAAAAGATGCCAGTTAGTTATTTTGTTATAGTTCAGGTTTTTGTTTTGTTTTGTTTTGTTTTGTTTTGTTTTTTGCTCAGCCATCAAAATGGAGAAAACAACTTAGCTTTCATGGTTAGAAGAGATTAATATTTTTGTATGCACAGTATTTAGGCTATTAATTCATTAACTTCTATTTACAGGCTTGAATTTGGATAATATTTGGTGTTGATTAAATAGGATATAAGTAATATTTCGATTTAATTCACCAGTTCATGTGGTTGGTCAGTATCATTAGTGAATACAAAAAACTTTCCTTGTGGAACTACTGTAATCAGAATCCCTCTAGAACAGAGTTTCTCAGCTTCAGCACTATGGACATTTTGGGCTGGCTAAGTCTTTGCTGTGGGAGGACTGTCCTGTGCATTTTAGAATGTTTAGTAGTATCCTTGGTCTCTACCCAGTGGAAACGATTAGCATTGTCCTCCTATCCCCCAACCCCAGTTTTAATAATCAAAATGGTCTCTAGACATTGCCAGATGTCCTCTGGTGGGCAAAATTGCCCCCATTTGAGAACTAACTGCTCTCAAAAAACCTGGGAGAGAATAATAATAATAATAATAGTAACTACCATTTTTTGAGGACTTGCTGTATGTCAGGCTGTTTACATACGTTAATGCTTGTAATTATATGGTAACATACGTGTTATTAACCCATTAATAAATAAAAATTGATTCTCAGAGATACTCAGTAACTTGCCCATGATCACATATCCCTTTCCCAAACCAGGTTCATTTCCATGTTTCCTGTCAGAGCACAGTACTTCTATCAAATCTAGGTTGGAAAGCTAGGAGTCATTAGCAACACTGCCCTTATACCCTGTATCAAACCTGTCACCAGTGTTATACTCTCTCCTGCCCCCAATCAATCTGTTTCTCTTCATTCACATTGTGTGTTAGTTAGGTTTCTCTAGGGAAACAGAACCAACAGGAGATATCTATTAATATGAGATTTTATAAAAGTGTCTTACACAAATGTGGGGCTGCACAAGTCCAAATTCCATAGGGCAGGATGCACAAGTCCAAATTCCATAGGGCAGGATGCACGAGTCCAAATTCTGTGGGGCAGGCAGCAAGATGGTAACTCCGATGAAGATCTTTGATGAACTCCCCTGGAGAGGCTGGCTGGCTGAAAAAGAAATGAAAGTTCTCTCTCTTCTCCATTAATAGTCACCAGTTGATTACATTAAATCCAGCTGATTGAAATATATCACTGTGAAAGATAGGCCGTTCATTGATGTAATCAGCCCCAGATATAATCAATTGACTGATGATTTAATAAACCAACCTTCTGGTTTATTAACCAGCCACAAATGTCTCTGCAGTAATGGTTAGGCCAGTGCTTCCTTACCTGGGCACCATCACCTGGCCATGTTGACACATGAACCTAACCGTCACAGTCTACCCCTTGTCAACTTGGCAACTATATGCATCCCCTTAAACCATACTTAATTTCTAAATAGAACACAATAACAAACATATTTTCACCAACACTACTCGGCTGTCCTGCATACAACTGGAAACACTAAATCTCTCCAGAATAGGGTGCAAGTCCTTGAGTACTATTCACCTTAAGCTTGATATCCCATAACTTAAATACTATGAAATGCACAATAGGCTTATGTCATATGATAAGGAGTTAAAGATAGAGAAAAAATAAAGATATATGGACAAATAAAAACATACTGATAATAAAACGAAGAGGAAATATTCATGATGTCATAGTCCTCATTTCTTTAACTGGTCATGTGGTCGTAGTTCTTATTTTCTACCTTCTTCCACTACCATTCCATGTTCCCTTTACCCTCAGCAAGCGCTTTGGCTGGCCATGGTTCTTTGCCTGGGGGGTGACCCAGACCTTAATTTCTGAAGTTTCTGGACCATTGGTAGTTCTTCCTGGATTAGGTTGTTACAGTTTTCTGTTAACTTTAATCAAAGGGCATGGTAGTACTAAAAGATACCCTAGGGGATTTCCTGTATTCCAGGAGAAGTCTTCTTTACCTCCATTGTGTAGTTGCAGTGCTATTTCCTCTTGATAGTCAGGTTCAATAACCCCAGCCAGTATGGTAGTCCCCTTCCTTAACTGTTGCTTCAGAGGCATGAAAAGCCCAAAGTGTCCAGGTAGCAGTTTTAACTTCTGGTTAAATGGAATTACTATTGTGTCTCTTGGTGCAAGCACTCCTCCTTTTGGAACAAAGACTTGTAGACCAGCAGAGCTTAAGTGTGCAGGGACAGGAAGCAAAAGTTTTCCTAGTGGATCATTAGGAGTGATAGTGAGTGGTGCTACTCCCATTTCCATCCCTTTATTCCTGGACCCATGAATCTTGGCTATGGGAGAAACAGCACCATAGAGTGGATGCTGATTCAGAGCATACACATCCTCCTGGAGATCACTGCCCAGCCCTGCAAGGTATTGCCACCTAGTTGGTGCCGTAATTGTGTCTTCAAAAGGCCATTCCACTGTTCTGTCAACCTAGCTACCTCTGGATAATGGAAACATGGTAAGACCAGAGAATTCCATGAGCACGTACCCATTCCCTCGCTTTATTTGCTGTGAAGTGGGTTCCTTGGTCAGAAACAATGCTGTTTGGAATACCATGATGGTGGATAAGGCATTCCCTAAGTCCACAGATGGTAGTTTTGGCAGAAGTATTGAGTGCAGTGAAGGCAAACCCATATCCACAGTATGTGTCTATTCGAATTAGAATATATTGCTGCCCCTTCCATGATGGAAGTTGTCCAATGTAATCAACCTGCTGGGAGATTGGACACTCAGCAGTGGCTGTGGCAAGGTTGGCCTTGGCAAGTGGAAGTCCATGTTGCTGAGCCCATGGATAACCTCCATCCCTACCACCATGAACACTTTGTTCATGAGCCCATTGGGCAATGACAGGAGTGGCTAGGGAAAGAGGCTGATGGTATCCACAGAACAGGTCATCTTATCCAGTTGATTAAAATCTTCCTCTGCTGAAGTCACCTTCTGATGAGCATTCACATGGGTCACAAATATCTTTGTTTTTTTGCCCACTCAGAAAGTTCTGTCTACATACTTCTTCCCCAAACTTCTGTCACCAATTTTCTAATCATAGGCCTTCCAAGTCCCTGACCATCCAGCCAAACCACTGGCAATAGCCCATGAGTTAGTATATTAATGTACCTCTAGCCAGTTCTCCTTCCAAGCAAAATGAACATCCAGATACATTGTTTGAAGTTCCGCCCACTGGGAAGATTTCCCCTCACACTGTCCTTTACGGACATCCCAGAAAGGGGCTGAGTGTTGCAGCTTTCCACTGAGTGGTACCTGCAAATCATGCAGAACCATTTGTAAACGAGGATCATGTTTTCTCTTCCTCAGTCAATTGATTGTAAGGAACTCTCCAAGAAGCCATTGCTCTGGGCTAGGAAAGAGGATGTAGTGTACAGGTGGGGGGCCATGGACATTTGGGCCACTTCTTCATGTAACTTACTTGTGCCTTCAGGACATGCTCAAACCCTGTCTCGTATATAACATTTCCATTTTATGATGGAGTGTTGCTATGCATGTCCAGCTTTATGGCTTGGCGGGTCAGACAACACTGAGCTCATGATAGGTAACTCAGGTTTCGTGGTAACTTGGCAGCCCATGGTTAAGCATTCTGTCTCTGCTAAGGCCCAATAGCAGGCCACAAGCTGTTTCTCAAAAGGAGAATAGTTATCTGCAGAAGATGGTAAGGCTTTACTCCAAAACCCTAAGGGCCTGCATTGTGATTCTCCTATAGAAGCCTGCCAAAGGCTCCAAACAGCATCTCTGTTTGCTACTGACACGTCCACCATTGGGTCAGCTGGATCATATGGTCCAAGTGGCAGTGCAGCTTGCACAGCAGCCTGGACTTGTCATAGAGCCTCATTTTGTTCTGATCCCCACTCAAAACTAGAAGTTTTTCGGGTCACTCAGTAAATAGGCTGGAGTAGGACACCCAAATGAGGACTATGTTGTCTCCAAAATCCAAAAAGGCCAACTAGGCGTTGTTCCTTTTTTTTGGTCATAAGAGGGGCCAGATGCAACAGCTTATCTTTTACCTTAGAAGGGATATCTTGACATGCCTCACACCAGTGGACCCCTAGAAATTTTACTGAGGTGGAAGGCCCCTGTATTTTTGTTGGATTTATCTCTCATCCTCTGAAATGCAAATGCCTTATGAATAAACCTAGAGTAGTTGCTACTTCTTGCTCACTAGGGCCATTGCTGCTTCTTGCTCACTAGGTCCAATCAACATGATATGATCAATATAACGGACCAGCATGATGTCTTTTGGGAGGGAGAAATGATCAAGGTCCCTATGGAGAATATTATGACATAGGATTGGAAACTTGACATACCTCTGAGGTAGGACAGTGAAGGTATACTGCTGGCCTTGCGAGCTAAATGCTAACTGTTTCTGGTGGTCCTTACTAACAGCTATTGAGAAAAAAGCATTTTCCAGATCAATTGCTGCATACCAGGTACCAGGGGATGTGTTGATTTGCTCAAGTAATGATGCCACAACTGGAACAGCAGCTGCAATTGGAGTCACCACCTGGTTAAACTTATGGTAATCCACTGTCATTCCTCCAAGACCCATCTGTTTTCTGCACAGGCCAAATAGGAGAGTTGAATGGGGTTGTGGTGGGAATCACTACCCTGGCATCTTTCAAGTCGTTAAGAGTGGCATTAATCTCTGAAATGCCTCCGGGAATCCAGTATTGCTTATCAGTTACTATTTTGCTTGGCAGGGGCAGTTCTGGTGGCTTTCACGTAGCCTTTTCTTCCATAATAGCCCTCACTCCACAGTCAGGGAACCAATGCGGACATTCTGCCAGTTGCTGAGTATGTCTGTTCCAATTATGCATTCCAGAATTGGGAAAATAACCACAGAATGGGTCCAGGGACCTACTGGACCCACTGTGAGATGGACTTGAGCTAAAACTCCATTGATCACCTGACCTCCGTAAACCCTACTCTTGTGAACCAGAGTGATGTTTTGGGTGTCCTGGAATTAATGTCACTTCTGAGCCAGTGTCTAATGATCCCTGAAATATCTGATCATTTCCTTTCTCCCAATTCACAGTTACCCTGGTAAAAAGCCATAGGTCCCCTTGGGAAGGCTGGGAGGAAGATTATCAGTATAAATTTTTGGCAGTGTAACAAGGTCCTTGTTACGTTTTTGACTGGGAAGAGAAGAGATCAAAGCTCATCTGGAGAAAGTTTTATTGTAGCCATGCGCAGGCAGGCTGAAGCCTAAGAGTGGCAACAGCTCCAAACAAAGGTGGGGGTACAGTTTTATAGCTTTTTGGGAGGGGGGTTGGGGGAATAATTGTTGGTGGGTAAGATAGAGAAGTAAGGAGTTGAGTCATGGGATTGGTTTGCTCAGGGTAGGATAAGGAGTTGACATCAGGGTAAGATAAAATGTTGACGTCAAGGAGGTTATTATGTTATGGAAAATTTTTGTTTGTGTTGTTTCTCGGACTGCTACGTTAGCTAAGAGTGGGTTTTATGTAAATAGTCATGTCTGTTGTGGGAGAGCTTCTAGGGATGTGTTGTGTATCTGTTGGGGGTGGGGAGTTTTGCCTAACAGTCCTTCCCTGAGAGTATCCGGCCTTCCCTTCATTCAAGGGGCTCTGGGTCGGTAAAGTGTCTCAAGTCTGGGAATTGATTAAGTGCCCATGATTCTGTTTTTATAATTTAAATTAGACTTTGTTCACTTGACCTGGAATTCTTCTGCTTATATAGATCAAATAAAAAATTCTTCTTATACAGAATTTAGTAGACTGCCCATCTATTTTACTTCTAGGTACTCCATGATCTACTAGCCAACATTATAAGTCTCTGTGAGTCAGATTATTTTGACCTCTGCTTTGAGCCTGCTGTCCATTATGGTAGCTATGCCCACCTTGTCTTTGGTGATTAACTGCTGCCATGTGGCTTCTACCAGTTTGGGATCCAATTATCTCCACTGCGTTTAAGGGTTCCAGTTCAGTGACAGCAGTTCCCACAGTAATTTCTGACCTACAGAGAATGGAGACTACAGAGCTCTTCAGGGATGATGGAGTTAGTCTCACAGATTTATTCCTCACAGTCCTGGTAAAAGTTGTGTCCTCTGGACATTCCTGGAGTGTGTGAGCAGGTCTTCCATGATAAATCCACTCTAACATTCCAATCTGTCTAAGCCCTTGGATCCGGGGCAGTTCTGGCATTTCCACCTCAGGTGATGTTGGCCACCTTTTGATCCATGTTTCAGCCAACCACCCAAACAAACTGTTAACACCCTTTCTAACCCCTTGAGCTACAATATTGAATGCAGGAGCTCTGCTTAGTGGGCCCATATCAATAAATTCAACCTGATCCAACTTTATATTCCTTCCACCATTATCCCATACTCTTAATATCCATTCCCACACATACTCCCCTGATTTCTGTCTATATGAATTGGAAAACTCATGCAGTTCTTTTGGAGTATAGTGTACTTCCTCGTCTTGAAGTAAAGAGTGTTAGTGGCCATGGGTCATGAAAAGAATTTGGAGTATCCTTTTACCTAATTACCTCAGGACACTCTGTTGCAGTTTCATCTGGTGAAACAGGAGTAATCTCTCCAGGAAGAGGAGCAAGGGGTGCTTCCTCAGGCGAGGTGATTACAGGTTTAGCAGGCACTGAAGGTTTAATCTCTTTAGGTGGAGGTTAGATGGCAGGCTCCTCAGGGCAGACTGGAGGTCAGGAAGCTGTTTCCTCAAAGCAGGCTGGAGGTTGTGTAACTCTCTCCTCAGGGCAGACTGGAGGTGGGGAAGCTGTTTCTTCAGGGCAGACCATTACCAGTATATCTAGCAAAGACGCAGCAGAATCTAGGCTTCCAGTATCCCCACGGTCATTATCAACCCTTATGTCCCCATCCCAATTTTCAGGATTCCATTTTTTTCCAATCAGTGCCTTTACTTTAACAGCAGATACCTTGTGAGGTTAAGATTTTAGTTTATGTTGTAAATCTGCTATTTGCACAATGAGACTCTAGGTCTGGTTTTCAGAGATCTCAAGTCTGCAGCCACAGGAAATAAGATTTTCTTTCAGGGCACACATAGAAAACCTTTACATCTGCTATACAGCCTTTAAGTTTCAAATTGGAAGGCTTCAGTTCGTCCCTTTCTCTCATAACTGTATCCAGCATATCATTATACCTGTTAACTCCACAAAACTCTGTTCACGTGTCAAAAACACAGTCACCGAGAGCCTTTCCTTGTACAAGAGTATGATTAGGAGAATCAAATGGTGATATTTTGGGTATCTCCATTGCCAGCTCATGCCATGGGCTGTCGGTGCCATCTTGATTATTGGAAATGGAGTCATTAGTGCCTTTGAATCTAATCAGAGTAGAAAACCAATTGTAAAAGCCCATTTTAAGACTCTGTTTCTCAAGAGCCACTCCGGGTACCAAGCTGCATTAATTAGTGCTCTCTAGGGAAACAGAACCAACAGGAGATATCTGTAAATATTTTATAAAAATGTCTCACACAACTAGAGGGATTCATGTGTCCAAATTCTGTAGGGCAGAATGCATGAGTCCAAATTTTGTAGGGTGTGGACAGTGAGCTGGCAACTTGAAAGTCTTTCATGCACTCCCCAGGAGAGGTGAAGAAGAAATGAAAGTTCTGTGTTTTTTACTTTAAAAGTCTCCAACTGATTGGATTAAATCCAGCTGATTGAATTATCTCATTGCAGAAGACACATCCTTCATTGATGTAATCAGCCACAGATGCATTAAATTGACTAATGATTTAATAAACCAGCCTTCTGGTTTGTTAACCAGTTTCAAATGTCCTTGCAGTAACGCTTAGGCCAGTGCTTGCTTGACTAGACACATGGGCATCATCACCAGGCCAAATTGACACATGAACCTAACTAACCATCCCACATTGCTACCACACCATCCAAGCTGCCAGCATCTCTTACCTGATTTACGAAAATAGTGTCCTAACTGGTTTTCTGGCATTCCTTCTTTTCTTCTTCTAATTCTTTCTTCACTCTACCACACTGAAGCCAGATAATATTTTTCAAAATGTATATCTGATCATGTTAACCCCTAGGTTAAAACATTTCAAATATCATTTGGTTGCTGTAACATTGAAGACCAGATTTTTTTAATGTGTGGCCTAACAAGACCTTGAATGTTTTGGTTTCTATTTCTCCAACCTTAACTCAAATATACATTCTTTTGCCTCCTCTACTCCAGCCACACTGACTTGCATTCTGTTCCTCAAATGTACTATGTACTTCCTCCTGCCACAGCCTCTTTACACATGCTGTTTCTGCTATTCTTTGCCACCCTTATCGCCTTCCATCTAGTTATCTCTTCCTATTCATACAGATTTCACCTTTATCATTATGCTTTCTAGGGAAGCCTTTCTTCACTTCTCTGAATGGGTCAATCCCTCTTTTAGGATCTCAAATTCCCATCATAGCTCTAACTTGACTGTTCTTTGAATAATCTTTTAGTTAGTACCTATCTTTCCCTCTGCTAAGTTCCATAACATGGGATCATGTCTGCTTTTATTCACCATTGTATCCTAAATATTTAGAATAGTCCTTGTCACGTAATATTATTCAATAAATTTTTGTTGTCCAGAGTCACATCTTTGAGATTTGTAGTCAACTGTATGAAACTTCAAAAACTCCTTTTCACTGCTGTCCTAAATTGCTTTGAAAATTCAGATGTTTTCTGTTCTCATTGGTTCCTGTTGATTATATTTTGGAAAAATGATTGTGAAAAACAGTCTTTCATCTTTTATCATTGTTGTCTTATATCAGTCAGCCTTTTCCCTCTCTTTCTTAATCGAGACAGCATCTTAAAAAATTGCCAAGTGGTCACAGCACTGACAGACCTGCACAGAAATTATTATATTCAGTGTTTTATGTGATATAAAGAGGTGTGGTCACAGGAATAGTCAAATGATAGGGCGGGTTGCCTGGAATGTTTGGTTAATTTGTAGTGCATAGAATCAAGAACTGAATTTATATTTTTAAATTTCAAAAATAGTGATAATATTCTTCCAGTATATTTTAGTGGTAATTGGAAGCTCAAATGCTTAACAAATAGCAGGATGATAGTGTATTAACCTGAATAAAACTGGTCTATGTATAGCACATTTTATTTTTACATTTGTCTGTTATCCATGCTTTAATTTGAATATCTATTACATAGAATTACACATAACCATTGTCTTATGGAGGAATAATCTTGATTCCTGCCTCTAATTCCTATGTCTTTCTTCTACTGATGACTTTAGGGAGGATTCAGGGTATTTCTACTTCCTGGCTAATATGCATGACCCAATAAAGCTGCAGATGGAAACACTGGAAGAGTAAACTTAAAATCAGGCAATACAGATTTTATATTTATAAAATATGTAAACCATGTTGAAATTAGTTTTCTGAACATGTTATATAGACTAAAATGGAAAAAAAAAAGCTCTTGTGCTTCTCTAATGTTTAATATTTAAATAAGCTGTATTGCAAGACAAACATGGACAGGAATTGCTTATAATGTGCCTATTATAGGCATATGTAATGCTCTAGACATGGAAGTATTCTAATGAAGACCATTGCCATTTGTTTGCCAAAGCTAACATTAAAGTTTATTTTTTTTGTTACTTAGATAGTAAAAGATTGTAGGATTTAAAACTCTCCTTGATTTTAGCTACAATAGGTCAAATCTCTTATGGCATCAGAGATATCCACTTCCATTTCCAGTGTTTAAGATGAGGTTTTCTTTATTTTGTGACCTTCTCTTTAGTGTTAGTGTTTTAGTGATTTCTTCTCTTTTCCTAGGCCATGACAATTTTGTTTTTTCCCCATTAATGAAAATAATCACTTAGGAAAGAGTTACGCATTCTTATGCCCCATAACAAGTCAGAAATCAAGTTAAGGGACTTGAATTATGTGGAAGCTAAAGAATTTTAATCTGATGCCGTATTACCACGTAAGATTTAAAAATCAGTTACTGGAGTTTATCTTTTTTTTTTAAGGCTTAGTTAAAAATTATGATCCACTCAGCATATCTAGATGCTGACTTTCTAGCATTGCACTGGTACACGATTTAATCAGAGAACAATTTTTTTTTTTTTTTAATCATCATTTTATTGAGATATATTCACATACCACGCAGTCATACAAAACAAATTGTACTTTCGATTGTTTACAGTACCATTACATAGTTGTACTTTCATCACCTAAATCAATCCCTGACACCTTCATTAGCACACACACAAAAATAACAAGAATAATAATTAGAGTGAAAAAGAGCAATTGAAGTAAAAAAGAACACTGGGTACCTTTGTCTGTTTGTTTCCTTCCCCTACTTTTCTACACATCCATCCATAAACTAGACAAAGTGGTGTTTGGTCCTTATGGCTTTCCCAATCCCATTGTCACCCCTCATAAGCTACATTTTTATACAACTGTCTTCGAGATTCATGGGTTCTGGGTTGTAGTTTGATAGTTTCAGGTATCCACCACCAGCTACCCCAATTCTTTAGAACCTAAAAAGGGTTGTCTAAAGTGTGCATAAGAGTGCCCACCAGAGTGACCTCTCGGCTCCTTTTGGAATCTCTCTGCCACTGAAGCTTATTTCATTTCCTTTCACATCCCCCTTTTGGTCAAGAAGATGTTCTCCGTCCCACGGTGCCAGGTCTACATTCCTCCCTGGGAGTCATATTCCATGTTGCCAGGGAGATTCACTTCCCTGGGTGTCTGATCCCACGTAGGGGGGAGGGCAGTGATTTCACCTTTCAAGTTGGCTTAGCCAGAGAGAGAGGGCCACATCTGAGCAACAAAGAGGCATTCAGGAGGAGACTCTTAGGCACAAATATAGGGAGGCCTAGCCTCTCCTTTGCAGCAACCGTCTTCCCAAGGGTAAAACTTATGGTAGAGGGCTCAACCCATCAAACCACCAGTCCCCTATGTCTGTGGTCATGTTAGCAACCATGGAGGTGGGGTAGGCGAATACCCCTGCATTCTCCACAGGCTCCTCAAGGGGGCACTACATCTTTTTTATTTTTTTTATTTTTTCCCTTGTTTTTCTTTTTTCTTTTTTTTTTTTTTTTTTTTTTTTTTTTTTTTTTTTAACTTTCCCTTCTTTTTTCAAATCACCTGTATGAAAAAAAAAGTTAAAAAGAAAACAAACATACAATAAAAGAGCATTTCAAAGAGACCATAGCAAGGGAGTAAGAAAAAGACAACTAACCTAAGATAACTGCTTAACTTCCAACATGTTCCTACTTTACCCCAAGAAAGTTACATAATATAGCAACATTTCAGTGAACTTGTTCCTACTACAACCATCAGAAATTAACAGACCATAGTCATTTCTGGGCATCCCCAGAACGTTAAATAGCTTATCTGTTCTTCCTGGATTATTGTTCCCCCTTCCTTAATTGCTCTCTACTGCTAGTTCCCCTACATTCTACATTATAAACCATTTGTTTTACATTTTTCAAAGTTCACATTAGTGGTAGCATATAATATTTCTCTTTTTGTGCCTGGCTTATTTCGCTCAGCATTATGTCTTCAAGGTTCATCCATGTTGTCATATGTTTCACCAGATCGTTCCTTCTTACTGCCGCGTAGTATTCCATCGTGTGTATATACCACATTTTATTTATCCACTCATCTGTTGAAGGACATTTGGGTTGTTTCCGTCTCTTGGCAATTGTGAATAATGCTGCTATGAACATTGGCGTGCAGATATCTGTTCGTGTCACTGCTTTCCGATCTTCCGGGTATATACCGAGGAGTGCAATCGCTGGATCGAATGGTAGCTCTATATCTAGTTTTCTAAGGAACTGCCAGACTGACTTCCAGAGTGGCTGAACCATTATACAGTCCCACCAACAATGAATAAGAGTTCCAATTTCTCCACATCCCCTCCAGCATTTGTAGTTTCCTGTTTGTTTAATGGCAGCCATTCTAACCGGTGTTAGATGGTATCTCATTGTGGTCTTAATTTGCATCTCTCTAATAGCTAGTGAAGCTGAACATTTTTTCATGTGTTTCTTGGTCATTTGTATTTCCTCTTCAGAGAACTGTCTTTTCATATCTTTTGCCCATTTTATAATTGGGCTGTCTGTACTATTGTCATTGAGTTGTAGGATTTCTTTGTATATGCAAGATATCAGTCTTTTGTCAGATACATGGTTTCCAAAAATTTTTTCCCATTGAGTTGGCTGCCTCTTTACCTTTTTGAGAAATTCAGAGAACAATTTTTAAAAACACTATGTCAGCTAAGAGTTGCTATAGTAGAATATAATTCATTTGATATTTTTCTCAGCTTAAACTTAGTGATTATTTGATAGCAGTAGGCAGAGTATCATAGGACTGTTGACTTTGTTGAATATTTGGTAGTTATGTGAATAACTGAAACAAACAAATATCATTCTAGTCTTTTCAAAAAGCTAATACTTGAAAGTTGTTACTCTTTTTAATAAACTAGGTAATAATGATACAGGTTCTTTATGGATTATGAAGGTCTTAATTATTTGTAAAAGGACTAGGTAATATGGTACTTTATACAGTATGAATGCATAAGGCTAAAGGCCAGTACCACAGTTTTAATTATGTTTTCTTGATGTATCATTATTTGTTCTTTGTCTTAGTCAAATTGGCTCTGGCGCCACTTTGAAAAATAATTCCTTATTGGAATGTTTGTCTTTGATTGGATTTTTACTAACCTTAAATTAATTTTGAAAATGCTTGGGATCAGTTTCTTTATTTTCTTTCTGTAACAAAGTATTTTAAGTATTTTAGTATTATAATAATACAATATATGAATGGAAATTGTAATAAAAGAAACAGGGGTCAAAAGATTGCTTCTAACTAGGATGTGATTATGAACCAGAGAATAAGACAAGCATATGAATCTATTTTCTCATAATTCATTATTATGATTAAAAAATGTGGTATTTTGCATATCTCCTCCTGATCCTAGTTACATATTTATGGATTGTAGGCTGGCGTTTGTATTTTTACCCTAAATTTAACAATTATTTATTGAGTACCTGGAGAAGATGCCTCTAAAGCCTTACTCTTATATTATACACAATTCTAATGTACTTGATTATATAGTTTTATACCAGATACATAATAAAATCAGCAAATTGGAAGTTGGGAAACAGAACACCATAATCAGATATGCTTATAGTAATAACTGCCAGCTGACTATATGCTTAGAGCAGACAATGAGATAGAAAAAGGTAGGGAAATAAATAGGTAAATTGTGGAAGTCTTGGTTGATTTAACTACCACCCCTGTTTTACTTTGAATGTCATTCCTGAATTGTGGCACATTGTAGTAATTGTTCCAGTAATTATCCTGTATTGTCAGGAAAATATTAAGTTCCAATTTTATATTTGAAAAGGCAGGGCTGTGTTTAATACTATTTGGAAACATTGCCTTTCAAATGATTAAAATAAATAATGGTTTTATGCTTACAGGGCACGCCCTCAGATATATGGAAAATTTGGTTGTTCAGAAAGACTTATTTTACCAGTATACAATAGCAAAGGTTCTAAACATCAATTATGATTTGATACCTCATTTTTATCAATTGTCAATCACTGCTTAATAAAATCCTGATTGCTTTATTTATTTTTTTCTCTTTAGATAAATTTTTCAAGAAGTTTAGCTGTGACTATGATGGCAGGGTCATATGTATTACAAAGGAGTGTTTAAGCATCTTTAGCATGCTTAAATGTTTAAATTCTGATTTAGAATAGTTGGAAAGGCCAACAATAAAGGAGAAGAGGGAGACGAGTGGCAAATCTGAGCAGGCTGCAGAGTCAGTCCTATCCAGAGCATGTAAGGAGGGATTGGGGTCCAGTGCACAGGTGGCAGAATTATTTTGAACAGGAGCACACACAAAGGCAGGAATTGTAACAGAAAGAAGGGAATAAATGCCATGTGTTTGTGTTTTAGTTTTCTAGAATGCGCTGAGCAGATATCATGAAATGGATTGGCTTTTAATGGGAATTTATTAGCTTACAGTTAGAGGCCATGAGAATGTCCAGTTCAAAGCATCATCAAGGCAGTGCTTTTTTCCTGAAAACTGGTTGCCAGCAAATCTTGGGTCCTCTGCCACATGGCAAGGCACATGGCAACATCTGCTGGTCTCTTCCTTCTCTTCCAGGTTTTGTTGCTTTTAGCCTCTTGCTTACATGACTTTCTTTCTCTACATTCATCCTGTTTATAGAGGACTCCAGTAAGAGGATTAAGACCCATCCTGAATGGGTCAACACTTTTACTGAAGTAGCCTCATTAAAAGAGCCTACTTACAGTGGGTCCATACCCATAGAAATGGATTAAATTTGAGAACATCATTTCTGGGGTACATACAGCTTCAAACCACCACAGTTTGCTTGTTTGGTTGTAGGTTTGGTGGTAGGAAGATGAGGAAATTCTTGTTTGTTTTTATTTTCTCTTTGAGAGTGAGAGTAAGGGGAGCTGGTAGGATGTCCAAGGCTTGTTGGTGAACTTCTAAAATAGCTACTGTGGAAAATGGTAGGTTTTCCAATTGTGTGGGAGAGCAAGTGTAGCTTGTAAATTTATAGTATAACCAATTTACAAAATTTAGTAACTTTTCTTTAATAACATGACAAACCAGGGTGGGACCAGAGAAGGCAGATGACTGACTGCATTCAGATTAGGCTATACTAAAATAGTATATTAGTTTTGGTTATTAAAGATAGTGGATTGAGACATAATGGAGTGGTCTTACATTATTATTACATTTACTTTCAGCCATCATATTATACAATTGACATTTGAAACATTTGAGTTTCATGTACTATTATATACTACTTTTGAACAGTGGCTTAATTATATTAAAAATAATAATTTTGTTCTTGGAAAAATTCTTGAAAAATTAAATAAGTGGAGCTTTAGAGCAAGAGTACCTTGTAATTGCTATTTACAGAAGGTTAGATCTGTATTAGTCACATTTCAGTCAGAGAAGGAGAACCACTAGGAAACACACACACACACACACACACACACACACACACACACTCATACATACACAAAGGGATTTGTTACAGGGATTTGACCTTATGCAATTGTGGGAGCTGGTTAAACATTCTCTAAAAGGCTGTTGTGTTTGTGTCTGACTTCGGAGTAAGCAATTGGGAAGGCAAAATGGATGTGAAGAGGGAACAAGCTGCAACCCACCGTAAGCACTGTTGGAGCCCTCAAGGATGGACTAGAACACATGCCAATTCTTACTGCCTCTGACCTTGGTGGTATGGGTGTCCTTTAGAGGCCAGGATCTAATACAGACAACTGGTCCAGGCATCGAAGAGCTGAGGAGGAAAGAGGAGAAGGTGGAACAGTTGCAGAGCGGTTGCAGACCCAGTTAGTTGTTGCCTTATACCAATGAAGTGAGCTAAGTGATAATGTATGCAAGTGATGAAATGGCTGCTGCTTCCTTTCTACCTTCCGAGTCTCTCACAAGACTCTCTTTCGTGGTCTACCCTAGCCAGAAAAATACAGGAAAGGGAATTCTGGTAAAAGTAGTACAGACTAGCCCAACCGACAACCAGCCACAGCCCCTGTTCCTTGTTACCTTGACAAATTCTCTTAAACCATATTTCATATCTAAATAAGATAGCAAAATTATGCTTCTGTGCAACTTGATGCAACTATAACTTATATAACCAAAACCATGCTAACCTTTCTCTCAGAATAGAATATAAATTCGCTTTCATCTTTGGCTCACCTTCATTCTTCTCTTACTGGTTCACACTTCCCCTTTGATATTCTGTAACTTAAATACTGAGGTAAAAGTTAACTGATCAATACATTTTATGTTATATGGTAAAGAGAGGGAAAGAAGACAAAAAATTTTGTCTAATAAAAATGTGTGTCTATTCACATACATGTTCATTTCAAAATACGGAAGAATTACTCATAATTATTACAGTAGTAATTTCTACAGCTGGTCATGGTTTCAGCTGGTATTTGTAACTACTTGTCTCTATTACTCATCACACATTCCCTTTGTCCACAGCAGCAGCTTGGCTGGTCATAGTTCCTTCCCTGGTAGGGTGACTCAAATTTTTATTCTGAAGGTCTGGGCCATTATTAGCAGTCATACTTGAATTGAGTTGTAGTTTTCCATTGAGTTTAATCCCAGGCCATGGGAAGGCTAAGGGGTACCCTAGAGGATGTCCTACATTCAGACATGTCTCCTTACTTCCATTGTAGTAGCAACTCAGTTTGCATTTGATAGTCAAGATCAATCACCGCAGCCATTATATTAATCTCCTTTTTAGTCTTGTTTTTTCTATTAGAGAAGTTGTGAGTTTACAGAAGAAGTCATGCATAAAATACAGAATTCTTATATACCATCCTATTGTTAATCACTTGCATTAGTGTGGAACATTTATTACAATTGATGAAAGCATATTTTTATAACAATACTATTAACTGTAGTCTGTGTTTTAACTCAGGGTTCACTGTGTAGAGTCGTTCGATGGATTTTAAAAAATTTTTATTATAATCACCATATATACAATTTAAGGTTTTCCCTTTTAATCACATTCAGATATATATTTCAGTGCAGTTAATTACATTCACAATGTTTCCTATAACTCTCTGTCCCCCACCTTTTTTTTTGTACTTGTTACCATTTTTAGCTTTGTACATTGTATGTCCAAACCCCTAGATTTATCATTACTTTTTATGCATTTGCTTTTTAACATCTGTAGGAAGTAAGAAGTGGAGTATATCAAGCAATACACTAGAATAATACCGACTTTTATAATGACCCAAATGGTTACCTTTATCACAGGTCTTTATTGCTTTATGCTGCTCTGAACCACTGTGTAATGTCCTTTCCTTTTGGTCTGAAGAACTCCCTTTAGCACTGTTTATATGGCCAGTCTAGTGGTAATGAGCTTCCGCAGCTTTTGTTTATTGGGGAATGTCTTAATCTCTCCCTCATTTTTGAAAAAAAATCTCATCAGATAAACCGTTAGTGGTTGGCAGTTGTTTTCTTACAGCATTTTATATATTTCAACCCACTGCCTTCCTGCCTCTATGCTTTTTTATGAGAAATCTGCACTCAATCTAATTGGAACTTCCTTGTATCTAACATCACTTTTCTCTTGCAGATTTCTGTCCTTGTCCTTTGCATTTGGTAGTGTGATCAGTATATGATGGAGTGTATTTAGGTTCATGTTTTATCCTTTTTGGTGTTCTTGGGGCTTGTTGAATGTGCATATTAACAGTTTTGCTAAGTTCAGGAAGTCCTCTGTCATTATTTATATCAATATTCCTTCTACTCCTTTCTCTTTTTCTTCTCCTTCTGGGAGTCCCATAATGAGTATATTGGTCCACTTGATGGTATCCCAGAAGTATCTTAGGCTGTTTTTGCTTTTTATATATTTTTTTCTTTCTGCTCCTCAGCCTCACTAATTTCAAGTGCCTTGTGTTCGAGTTCATGAATTCTCTCTTCTGCCATCTCCAATCTGCTCTTGAAATCCTCCTGGTGATTTTTCATTTCAGTTATTGTGGTCTTCAATTAAGTTCTGTTTTGTTCCTCTTAAAAATTTCTGTCTCTCTACTTTGATTCTCATATTGCTCATTAATTGTTTTCCTCATAGGCTTTAGTTTTTTCTCTGTATTTTCCTTCATCTCCTGGAGCATTTGTAAGGTCATTTTTTTAAGATCAAGGTCTTGGTCTGCTAAACTGCTAGCGCCCAATACTTGCAAGAATATCATGAATTCCTCAACTGGGGAAGTTTAATAATTTCCATATTTTCCCCAGTCCCTCAAGGGGGCTTTGCAAATACTTATTTTCTGCCCAAATTACTTTGGGATGCATCGGGGCTTCATGCTAACCTGTACAAACCAACCAGATCTCACTTCCTATTCAAAACTTCCATGTAATTACGGTGTTTGAGAAAACTGACCATACAAGTTAAATTATATAGTGTGCTACAGAAAATACCGATTTTGCACCAAATAAACATCTCTTCCTTTGGTCTCACACAGAAGCCGATGTTTTGAAACACAGTTAATATTATCCTCTACCCTTTAGTTTGAGCTACCTCAGTCTCAACCAAGTCCATTTTGTTCATATCTCCAATCAAAGTCTGATCTCCTTTTCAGCCTCTTTAACAGTTGCTGCATGGGGCAATGCCGACACTCACAGCTGCTAAAGTCTGGCTCCAAGTCCCAGGAGACACACAGACACCCAAAGTTCCAGGGACTGACTAGTCACACACAAACAGCTCAGCATCTCAGAATTTATAAGTAACTGTCACAACTCATGTATAGCTGTGACTGCTGTAAGAGCTTACAATCTAGGAAACTTTACATAAGCCTTCTCCTGGTAGTATGTGCTGTCAGATTCAATTCTCAGAGTTTGTACCTGTGCCGGTTTGAATGTATTGTGTCCCCCAAATGCCATTATCTTTGTGGTCTTGTGTGGGGCAGACCCTTGGGTGCTGGTTGGATTTGCTTGGAGTGTGCCCCACCCAGCTGTCGGTGATAATTTTGATGAGATGTTCCCATGGAGGCGTGGCCCCACCCATTCAGGGTGGGCCTTGATCAGTGGAGCTATATAAATGAGCTGACTCAAAGAGAGGAAACGGAGTGCAGCTGGGAGTGATGTTTTGAAGAGGCGCAAGCTTGCTAGAGAGGAACGTCCTGGGAGAAAGCTGTTTTGAGGCCGGAGCTTTGGAGCAGACGCCAGCTGCCTTCCTAGCTAGCAGAGGTTTTCCAGACGCCATTGGCCATCCTCCGGTGAAAGTACCCAATTGCTGAGGTGTTACCTTGGATGCTTTGTGGCCTTAAGACTGTAACTGTGTAGTGAAATAAACCCCTGTTTTATGAAAGCCTGTCCATCTCTGGTGTTTTGCATTCTGCAGCATTAGCAAACTAGGACAGTACCTTATTGTTAGTCCATATTAGTTAGGTGTTATAATGTTTGTCTTTTCATTTCTGGTTTATTTCACTCAATCTACTCTCCTCAAGGTCCATTCACATAGTTGCATACCTCAGAATTTCATTCCTTCTTCCCGCTGCTCAATATTGCATTGTATATATACACCGTAGTTCACCATTTGGTTTATCAGTCGATGTACCCTTAGGCCACCTCTATCCATTGCAAATCGTGAATACTGCTGCCAGAAACACCGGTGTACAAATGTCCACTCTTGTCCCCACTCTCAGTTCCTTCAAGTATACAACCAGTACAGGGTTGCAGGACCATATGGCAACCCCCTACTTAGCTTCCTGTGGAACCACACACTGCCCTCCAGAAGGGCTGCACCATTCTGCTTCCCTACCAACAGTGAATGGGTACATCCCTCTCTCCACATTTTCCCCAGCACTTGTATCTCTCTGTTTATTTTTTTAAACAGTTTCATTCACACACCATACAATCCATCTTAAGTAAACAATCAGTGATTCCCAGTATAATTACATAGGTATGCATTTACCACTACAGTCTGTATGAGGACATTTCCATTTGTTCCACAATGAAGGAGGAAGAGGAGGAAAAAAAAAATGAAGAGAAAAAGATAGAAGAAAAAAAAATAAAGTACAATAAAAAGGTCATGTAACAACAACAGCAGCACCAAGAATCCCGTATCACTCCCTTATATCCCCCTTTGTCAGACATTTAGCTTTTTGTAGATTGCCTTTTTACAATTAATGGAAGCATATTACAGTGTTACTGTTATCTACAGACTCTGGTTTGCATTGATTGTATTTTTTCCCTTTTAGGCAAAAGGTGTTTTCAACACCTATCAATGTTGGCTTTCATTTGTTCTCTCTTATTTAAAAACATTCTTATATTAGTACACTTAATCACCATCATTGACTACTCTAGGCTTCACTAAGTTTTACAGTCCCAGTCTTTATCCTCTTTCTTTCTGGTACCAAAGATGCCCCTAGCCTTTCTCTTTCACCTGTACTCACACTCATCTTTGTTCAGAGTACTTATAATATTGTTCTCCCATCAGAAAATATTGTGCTATCCATTTCTGGGTCTACACAAATCAATCTTGTTTAACATTCTTTACTCCTTAAGCATCAGATGCCTGATCTCTACCCTCTTTCTATCTCCTGATAACTTGTATTCTCAAATTTAACTTTCAAGGTTTGCTCATTAATGTTAGTTCATATTAGTGACACCATGCAGTATTTGTCCTTTTGTTTCTGGCTAATTTCACTCAATGTAATGTCTACTGTCTACCATTTTGTCTTTTGGATTTCATATGTCATATCTTATTTTGTTTTTATGCTTTGTCTGTCTCTCTCTTTACCCTTACTGATGATCTTCATTTCTATAGTCTTCTCCTAACTTCTCTGTCCTTTCTTTTCCTATCTGCCTGTAGTGCTCCCTGTAGTATTTCTTGTAGAGTAGGTATCTTGTTCAGAAAGTCTCTCAGTGTCTGTTTGTCTGAAAATATTTTAAACTCTCCCTCATTTTTGAAGGACAGTTTTGCTGGCTATAGATTTCTTGGTTGGCAGTTTTTCTCTTTCAGTAACTTAAATGTCATAACACTACCTTCTCACCTCCATGGTTTCTACTGAGAAATCCACACATAGTCTTTTTGAATTTCCCTTTTATGTGATGGATCACTTTTCTGTTGCTGCTTTCAGAATTCTCTCCTTGTCTTTGACATTTGATAAAATGATAATATTAAGTGTCTTGGACTAGGTCTGTTCAGGTTTATTCTGTTTGGGATACACTACACTTTTTTGATCTGAAATTTTATGTATTTTATAAGTGATAGAAAATTTTCAGTGATTATTTCCTCCATTATTGTTTCTGCCCCTTTTCCCTTCTCTTCTCCTTCTGGGACACCCATGATACACAAATTCATGCACTTCATGTTGTCATTCAGTTTCCTGAGATGCTGCTCATACTTTTCCATTCTTTTCCCTATCTATTCTTTTTTGTGTAGGATTTCAGATGTCTTGTCCTCCAGTTCATGAATCCTTTCTTCTGCCTCTTCAAATCTGTTGTTGTGTGTTTCCATTGTATTTTTCATCTCTTCTTTTGTGCCTTTCATCCCCATAAGTTCTGCCATTTGTTTTTCAAGCTTACGAATTCTTCTTTATGGTCACCCAGTGTCTTCTTTATATCTTTCATATCTTTTGCGATATCTTCCCTCAACTCATTGATTTGATTTTTTAATTGATTTAGCATATTTGTTTGAACATCTTTAATTAGTTGTTTCAACTCCTTTATCTCATCTGAGATGTAAATTTGTTCCTTTGACTGGGCCATAGCTTCGTTTTTCCTAATGTGACTCATAATTTTTTGTTGTCTAGGCATATGGTTTCCTTGATTACCCCATTCAGATTGTTCCAGACTATCGGTCCCAGGTCTCAGGAGGAGGGTGTAATCACTATCAAGTTTCCCTGAGGATGAGCCCCCAGAAGGTTGTCAGTCTTTCCTGTAAGGCCTCTAGGCTGTGCTTTTCCTATCCTGCCCAGCAGGTGGCACCTGTGAGCCCACAGCTCCCCACTGGTGTAAAGAGGTGCAGTGCCTTTAATTCTCAGCATACTCTGTCCTGGCTAGCGACTGAGGGTATCAGAAGCCAAGCTTGTTTCTGGGTTTTGTTTTATTTTGTTTCCCCCAGACCCTGGGGTCTGAATTCTCTGAGGTAGGGCAGCCACTTGAGCTGGGCTCCATCCCCCTTTTCTTAGGGAAGATACGCCCTTTAGGGAATTATCTCCTATACTTGACTTCTTTCTTCCTCTCTCTGACCCTCTTAACTCCACCCAGGGATGACAATTGAAAATGCCTGAGGCTTTCTGTAATGAGCTATTTCGAATGAGAGATAAAAGAAAAAGAAAAAAATTCCCTTTTCAGAGCCAGTCCTCAGCCTCCCAGTTTTGCCTGTTGACTGGAGTCAGTACTTGGTTGTATGTGCCCATTTTCTTGGGACACATCCATTTTCCAGTATTCTGAGCTCAGCTGACTCAAGAAGCCTCTGTTTCTATTTATTTGTTGTTTTTTTTTTTTTCCCTCAGTCCCGCCTCCTCTCTCCTGGGAGAGAGACCTCAGGGTTCCTTTCCTGCTTGCTCCAAGTTTATCTGTGTTTGTAGCTTGTATTCAGTAGTCAAAATTTGTTAATTAAAACTGCAATTGGAGCTTGGTTGAGTTACTTTCCCTGGCTCCTGGTAGACTGCTTCTTTTTCCCACAGGGGAGTGTTCCAGCTCAGCATGCTGTGCCAGTGGTGGGGGATGCCAGCTCTGCAGTTTGGGGAGCTTTACTTACAGATCTATGCTGTGATCTCAGCCATTCCACCCATTCCAGATAGTGTACAATGTGTCTTCAGTCACAGATGTCCCCCAACAGTGGTTCCAGACTATTCAGTGTCTTTTATGCTAGTTGTTCCCGAGGACTAACTAAATTCTGCACCTCCCTATGGTGCTTTCTTGCCCCACCCTCCCTATTGCTTTGTATTTGATGATAAATGAAAAGTAGTTCCTTTTCTTCAGGTAATTTAGTCTAATGGAAGAAAAAGTCAAGTTAACGTCCAGTTATGATACTGTGTGGTCATCGTGAGATTCATGGAAGAACGGGTACACACTGGAGGGGCCTGGACGATGTAGTAATGTTCTTTCATGGTGATGAAAACTATGTTTAAGTCTGGGATTGGAAAATGAATAGGTGGCAAAATTAAGGGCAAACTTGGTCATACAGCAGTGTATGCAAAACATAAAGGTAACAGCACTTTTCTGGGACTGAAAATAGGGTGGCTAGGGGATAGAGTCTGCCTAGGGGTGAGGTGGGATGTGCCTTGAGAGGCCATCAAAGCCAGATCATGAAGAGACTTATAATTTTGATGGCTCACATTTACTGGGTCCTTATTGTGTGCTGTGCATATTTTGTGAGGTTTAAGTGAGACAGCCCTATTAGATGGATAATATTGTTATAACCATTGTAAAATGAGGAAATGGGGCATAGAGAGGCACAGAGAGATTAAATAATTTGATCAAGATTATATAATTGGTGGAGGAGATAGAATTTGATCCTGGCCATTTTGACTATAGAACCCAAGCTTTTAACCATTACACCTTTCTGTGTCTAAAGCAGAGTTTTAATTTGTTCCTCTAGGCAATGTAGAGCTCTTTAAGGATTCTAAGCAGGGACATAAATAAGTAAATTATAATTGTGTTTTGTGTTTTAAAATCATCAATTAGACCACAATTTATGTTGCGGAAGGTGTGGAGAAGGTGCCTAGAGATACAATTGAAAAATGTTTTATGTTCTGTGTAAGTGTGTGTGTTAATTTTTAAAGGGAAGGTAGTTACACTCTCTGTGGTTCAGTTTTTTCATCTATTGAATGGACATGATAATGGTTCTTACTTCATAGGAGTATAAAAATTCAAATTGCATTGAATTGAACATCGTAAATTCTCAGTAAAGTGATGATGTAAAAATGATGATGGTGATGGACTGCTTGACCTTCAAAAATTACTTTTTAATCATATTTTATTAAAAAATACTTTTTAATCATTTTATTTTTCCTTCTGGTTATATAAGAGCTTTTTCATAGAACTTTAGAGATATGATTTCAAGATGCTATACTACAATAAAATCTTAACTGCTACCCTCTTCCCCCCACCATTTTTATTTTGGTTTTTCAGTTCATGGGAAAAACGGATAGAGACTATTATACTCTGGATGACATGTTTGTTTCCAAAGCAGCTGAGAGAGAACGTCTTGGTGAAGATGTGAACCAGAGGAAAAAAGCTATTTCTGAGCACCAGAGTCTTACTGCACAAATGGAAAAATGTCTGTATTGTTTTGACAGTGCTCAATTTCCCAAGCACCTTATTGTTGCAATAGGTGTTAAGGTAAGAAATGTAACATTATTTACATAAGGAGGAGATTTTTTAGTATGTAGATTTGCCTTTTTCTTCATACTCATATGAGATTCCTGAGGAATCTGTCTTTCCGTATCCGATGGCATGAAGCTCACATCTTGTGGGAATTTACTCTTTAGAGAAGCAACATTGAGTAGTAGGTAAGGCCATGGACTTTGGAGCCAGATTACCTGGTTTCAAATTCAGGCTCTCCCATTTACCAACTGTGTGACCTTATTTGCATGGTTGGTACTTTCTCAGCATTAAAATCACTTCAAAGAGATTCAGTCTAAAGTAGCTTTTGCCTCTTTCCTTATTTTCTCATAGAACCCTGTTTTTTTCTTCATAGACTATCTCATAATTTGAAGAAATTTATCGTATTTTCTTTGTTCTACTTGTTTATTAGATCTCTTCCTCAGTAAATCTATAATAGTCTATAAGCTCCATGAGGACAGAGAATTTTTGCTTTGCTCATTGTATACCAAGCATCTAGCCCTGCTCCTAGTACATTCTAGTCACTTATCTCAATAAATATTTGTTGATTTAATTCTTACGTTAAGTAAATAATTATTGTGTACCTGGCATACTAACTTATAGACACAGAAAGGCATAATGGTGTCAGGAGCAAATAGTTTGAGGAATAGACATACACATGTTTATTTATTTATTTTATTCATTTGTTTGTTGTAACACACACACACACACACACACACACACCCATTTATGTAGCCAAAGAACAGTCATTAGCTTTTCCATATCAAGTCTAGTCTGTCTTTAGATTGGTATATTGTTAAGTCATTAAGATAGTCACTTTTTCAGTTTGAATGTTGGTTTCTTTTACTTTATTTCCTTACCCTTCTTTTTCTTCTGTTTTCTTTCCTTCCAAACTTCAACCAAAATAAGATAAATATAAAAATTGCATCCAAATTTAATCAAATTTTAAAAGAAACAAACCCCACCTTAACCAATTACTTATTAATTTTTCTGAATTCCTTTTTAGACCTTTTACATAAACATTTAAATTTTTATATTTATTACTTTATGTGTAAATATTTCATTCACTTTTAGTCTACTCCCTATCTTAAAAAAAGGTAAGAGTAAATTAAACATCAAATAACACTTAAAATTTTCGTACATTGCCTTAGGTGAAGTTTGGGTCTTTTCAATGGCTTTATTTTCTCTGTTGTCCTGAAGACAGACTGGCTCCAGAGTTGCACAGGCGTATTAAGTGTACAACCATTTTGTTATCCTCCTGCTTTATAGGCTGCATCCTAAAGCAGGCATTTCTCAATTCACTGGTCAAAGGAAACTGTTGGCCAGTTAAACAAACATTTGTCTTTGTTCATCTCATACTGCTATCTCATAGATTGTTTTTCCCTTACTTATCAGTTTTCCTCTGCTACTGTTAGTAACGTGTCTTTTCCAGTTAGTCATTTCTAATGGTACTGAATTCTTCTCTTTGCTTTCAGCAATGAATTGGCCAATCTGTTTCTTTCTCCTCTGATGACTTTTCATTCAGAAAGCTTTGGAACCAGTTGCATCCCTCCCTTTCTCCACCTGTGCTTTATGTTCTCTTTGCTTTAGAAACTGCTATCTACCTTCAGCCTTTCATCTGTTAATATTTTCATCTAACCTGAAATATTGGTTAGAAGAAAGTTCATCAGTTCCCTATGATATCCCTATAATATATGGTATCCTATCACATCCATTGTAGCTAATAGATCATTTTTTAAAACTTGAATAAACGATAACAAATCTTCCCTTTAGTTATTTCCTAAGTTAATAATATATGATCATGAGTTTCTAAGGAATTTCTTTGCTCTTAAACTGAAATAGCAAACAGTATTTCAAAGCAATTCAATAATCTGGGGCTCACTTTGAATTTCTATTATTAGAATAATGTCTTCAACCCAAATGTATTAATGAAAATACATTAGTACTCATTAGAGTGAGAAGTTAATAATTTTCTGATCATCAGTCATCCCTGCCTACTTCCTCCTTTGCATCTACCCACCTCATTGTCAACACTATGCTTTACTTTTTTTTCAATAAATAGATTTTGGTTTTTAGAATAACTGTAGATTTACAGAACAATTGAGACAATAGTACATAAGAGTCCCATTACCCCAGACCGTTTCCCCTGTTATTAACATCTTACATTAGTATAGTACATTTGTTAAGATTAATGATTCGGTATTGATATATTATTAACTAAAGTCTATACTTTATTCAGATTTCCTTAGTTTTTACCTAATTTCCTATTTCTGTTCCATGATACTATACTACATTTAGTTGTCATGTTTCCTTAGAATCCTCTTGGTTGACAGTTTCTCAGATTTTCCTTTTTTCCTTGTTTTGCTGGCCTTGAGAGTTTTGAGGAATACTGGTCATATGTTCTCCCTTTTATTGGAATTTGTCTGATGTTATTCTCATGATTAGACTGGGGCTGTGGATTTTTGAAAAGAAGAGCACAGAAGTAAAGTGCCATTTTCATCACATCATTTCAAAGGTTCATGTTATCAACATGGCTGATCACTGTGGATGTTCACTTTGATCACCTGGATGATCTGTCATGTTTCTTCACTGTGAAGTTACTCTCCCTCCCCAGCTTCCATACTGTATTCTTTGGAAGGAAATGACAATGCACAGCCCACACTAAAGGAATGAGGAGATAGGCTCCTCCTCCTCGAGGGCAGTGTATGTACATAAATTATAGAAATTTTTCTGTTTGGGAGATTTGTCTCGTCTTGGTTTACTTATTTATTCAGTAGTCATTGATTTATATTAGTATAGACTCATGAATATTTTGTATTTGGGGTTATAAGCCAATGCTACTTGATTATTTTGAAGCTCAAATTGTTCCACCTTTGGCCATTAGGGGTTCTTAAAGTTGGTTCCTATGTCTCTTTGACATACCCCCTGTCAGTGTGGACTCTATGTCTGTTCTTTTGTTTTGTTTTGTTTTTTGTTTTTTGTTTTGACTTTCTTACTTTCTGAAAGTATAAGATGCTTTAGGTTCATCTTGTATATTTCCTGCCCCATTTATAGAATCAGTCATTTCCTTATATTGGAGAAATGTATTAAAATCCAAGATCTGGATGCTGAGTGTGTTCATTGCTACTGGGGTGTTGGTTCTTCTAGGCCTCCTCAACTGACAGGGCAAGGAAATTTATGTTTGCATACTAATTGGTGTATTTACACATACCTATAACTATTTCTATATGTAACCATCTGTGTCTGTATTAAGCTAAACATGGGTTCATCCTGATGTCTGCAACTCTAATCTGTTACCACATGGATCATTCTACCTTCTTCCTTGCTTATCTGTAAACTCCCACTTCCAGAGTGAGAAACCTCATTTCCACCATCCACTATCCATTTACTTAATTGTTCAATTTCAGTATACATATATAGCAGTATCATACATGTATAGCAGTATCATACATGTATAGCAGTATCATAATTAACCTAGTCCCTTCTGGGAAACAATTTTATTGACTAGAGTAAGTGCTTATGTGTAGCTCCATTTGCTTTTAGTCTTACAGGTTCTACTCAATTTCAGAATTACTCAGGTTAGCACCTTTTCCTTCTACCTCCTTCAGTGAGACGATGTCATACATTTTTTTTTTTTAATCATTTTATTGAGATATATTCACATACCACGCAGTCATACAAAACAAATCGTACTTTCGATTGTTTACAGTACCATTACATAGTTGTACATTCATCACCTAAATCAATCCCTGACACCTTCATTAGCACACACACAAAAATAACAAGAATAATAATTAGAGTGAAAAAGAGCAATTGAAGTAAAAAAGAACACTGGGTACCTTTGTCTGTTTGTTTCCTTCCCCTATTTTTCTACTCATCCATCCATAAACTAGACAAAGTGGAGTGTGGTCCTTATGGCTTTCCCAATCCCATTGTCACCCCTCATAAGCTACATTTTTATACATCTGTCTTCGAGATTCATGGGTTCTGGGTTGTAGTTTGATAGTTTCAGGTATCCACCACCAGCTACCCCAATTCTTTAGAACCTAAAAAGGGTTGTCTAAAGTGTGCGTGAGAGTGCCCACCAGAGTGACCTCTCGGCTCCTTTTGGAATCTCTCTGCCACTGAAGCTTATTTCATTTCCTTTCACATCCCCCTTTTGGTCAAGAAGATGTTCTCCGTCCCACGATGCCGGGTCTGCATTCCTCCCCGGGAGTCATATTCCACGTTGCCAGGGAGATTCACTCCCCTGGGTGTCTGATCCCACGTAGGGGGGAGGGCAGTGATTTCACCTTTCAAGTTGGCTTAGCCAGAGAGAGAGGGCCACATCTGAGCAACAAAGAGGCATTCAGGAGGAGACTCTCAGGCACAAATATAGGGAGGCCTAGCCTCTCCTTTGCAGCAACCGTCTTCCCAAGGGTAAAACTTATGGTAGAGGGCTCAACCCATCAAACCACCAGTCCCCTATGTCTGTGGTCATGTTAGCAACCATGGAGGTGGGGTAGGCGAATACCCCTGCATTCTCCACAGGCTCCTCAAGGGAGCACTACATCATTTTTTTTTCCTAGTTTTTCTTTCTTTCTTTTTTTTTTTTTTAACTTTCCCTTCTTTTTTAAATCAACTGTATGAAAAATAGTTAAAAAGAAACCAAACATACAATAAAAGAACATTTCAAAGAGACCATAACAAGGGAGTAAGAAAAAGACAACTAACCTAAGATAACTGCTTAACTTCCAACATGTTCCTACTTTACCCCAAGAAAGTTACATAATATAGCAACCTTTCTGTGAACTTGTTCCTACTATATCCATCAGAAATTAACAGACCATAGTCATTTCTGGGCATCCCCAGAACGTTAAAAAGCTTATCTGTTCTTCTTGGATTATTGTTCCCCCTTCCTTAATTACTCTCTACTGCTAGTTCCCCTACATTCTACATTATAAACCATTTGTTTTACATTTTTGAAAGTTCACATTAGTGGTAGCATATAATATTTCTCTTTTTGTGCCTGGCTTATTTCACTCAGCATTATGTCTTCAAGGTTCATCCATGTTGTCATATGTTTCACGAGATCGTTCCTTCTTAGTGCCGCGTAGTATTCCATCGTGTGTATATACCACATTTTATTTATCCACTCATCTGTTGAAGGACATTTGGGTTGTTTCCATCTCTTGGCAATTGTGAATAATGCTGCTATGAACATTGGCGTGCAGATATCTGTTTGTGTCACTGCTTTCCGATCTTCCGGGTATATACCGAGAAGTGCAATCGCTGGATCGAATGGTAGCTCTATATCTAGTTTTCTAAGGAACTGCCAGACTGACTTCCAGAGTGGCTGAACCATTATACAGTCCCACCAACAATGAATAAGAGTTCCAATTTCTCCACATCCCCTCCAGCATTTGTAGTTTCCTGTTTGTTTAATGGCAGCCATTCTAGTTGGTGTGAGATGGTATCTCATTGTGGTTTTAACTTGCATCTCTCTAATAGCTAGTGAAGCTGAACATTTTTTCATGTGTTTCTTGGCCATTTGTATTTCCTCTTCAGAGAACTGTCTTTTCATATCTTTTGCCCATTTTATAATTGGGCTGTCTGTACTATTGTCATTGAGTTGTAGGATTTCTTTGTATATGCAAGATATCAGTCTTTTGTCAGATACATGGTTTCCAAAAATTTTTTCCCATTGAGTTGGCTGCCTCTTTACCTTTTTGAGAAATTCCTTTGAGGTGCAGAAACTTCTAAGCTTGAGGAGTTCCCATTTATCTATTTTCTCTTTTGTTGCTTGTGCTTTGGGTGTAAAGTCTAGGAAGTGGCCGCCTAATACAAGGTCTTGAAGATGTTTTCCTACATTATCTTCTAGGATTTTTATGGTACTTTCTTTTATATTGAGATCTTTGGTCCATTTTGAGTTAATTTTTGTGTAGGGGGTGAGGTAGGGGTCCTCTTTCATTCTTTTGGATATGGATATCCAACTCTCCCAGCCCCATTTGTTGAAAAGACCATTATGGCTCAGTTCAGTGACTTTGGGGGCCTTATCAAAGATCAGTCGGCCATAGATCTGAGGGTCTATCTCTGAATTCTCAATTCGATTCCATTGATCTATATGTCTATCTTTGTGCCAGTACCATGCTGTTTTGGCAAGTGTGGCTTTATAATAAGCTTCAAAGTCAGGGAGTGTAAGTCCTCCCACTTCGTTTTTCTTTTTTAGAGTGTCTTTAGCAATTCGAGGCATCTTCCCTTTCCAAATAAATTTGATAACTAGCTTTTCCAAGTCTGCAAAGTAGGTTGTTGGAATTTTGATTGGGATTGCATTGAATCTGTAGATGAGTTTGGGTAGAATTGACATCTTAATGACATTTAGCCTTCCTATCCATGAACATGGAATATTTTTCCATCTTTTAAGGTCCCCTTCTATTTCTTTTAGTAGAGTTATGTAGTTTTCTTTGTATAGGTCTTTTACATCTTTGGTTAAGTTTATTCCTAGGTACTTGATTTTTTTAGTTGCTATTGAAAATGGTATCTTTTTCTTGAGTGTCTCTTCAGTTTGTTCATTTCTAGCATATAGAAACATTACTGACTTATGTGCATTAATCTTGTATCCCGCTACTTTGCTAAATTTGTTTATTAGCTCTAGTAGCTGTATTGTCGATTTCTCAGGGTTTTCTAGATATAAGATCATATCGTCTGCAAACAATGACAGTTTTACTTCTTCTTTTCCAATTTGGATGCCTTTTATTTCTTTGTCTTGCCGGATTGCCCTGGCTAGCACTTCCAGCACAATGTTGAATAACAGTGGTGACAGCGGGCATCCTTGTCTTGTTCCTGATCTTAGAGGGAAGGCTTTCAGTCTCTCACCATTGAGTGCTATGCTGGCTGTGGTTTTTTCATATATGCTCTTTATCATGTTGAGGAAGTTTCCTTCAATTCCTACCTTTTGAAGTGTTTTTATCAAAAAGGGATGTTGGATTTTGTCAAATGCTTTTTCAGCATCTATTGAGATGATCAATTGATTTTTCCCTTTCGAGTTTTTAATGTGTTGTAATACATTGATTGTTTTTCTTATGTTGAACCATCCTTGCATGCCTGGAATGAACCCCACTTGGTCATGGTGTATGATTTTTTTAATGTGTCTTTGGATTCGATTTGCAAGTATTTTGTTGAGGATTTTTGCATCTATATTCATTAGGGAGATTGACCGGTAGTTTTCCTTTTTTGTAGCATCTTTGCCTGGTTTTGGTATTAGATTGATGTTAGCTTCATAAAATGAGTTAGGTAGTGTTCCATTTTTTTCAATGTTTTGAAAGAGTTTGAGTAAGATTGGTGTCAGTTCTTTCTGGAAAGTTTGGTAGAATTCCCCTGTGAAGCCATCTGGCCCTGGGCATTTATTTGTGGGAAGATTTTTGATGACTGATTGGATCTCTTTGCTTGTGATGGGTTGGTTGAGTTCTTCTATTTCTTCTCTGGTCAGTCTAGGTTGTTCATATGTTTCCAGGAAATTGTCCATTTCTTCTACATTGTCCAGTTTATTGCCATACAGTTGTTCATAATATCCTCTTATAATTTTTTTAATTTCTTCAGGATCTGCAGTTATGTCACCTTTTTCATTCATTATTTTGTTTATATGGGTCTTCTCTCTTTTTGATTTTGTCAGTCTAGCTAGGGGCTTGTCAATCTTGTTGATCTTCTGAAAGAACCAACTTTTGGTGATATTTATCCTCTCTATTGTTTTTTTGTTCTCTATGTCATTTATTTCTGCTTTAATCCTTGTTATTTCTTTTCTTGTACTTGGTTTAGGATTGGTTTGCTGTTCATTTTCTAGCTTCTTCAGTTGATCCATTAGTTCTTTGATTTTGGCTCTTTCTTCCTTTTTCATATATGCGTTTAGTGCTATAAATTTCCCCCTTAGCACTGCTTTTGCTGAATCCCATAGGTTTTGGTATGTTGTGTTCTCATTTTCATTCGTCTCTATATATTTAGCAATTTCTCTTGCTATTTCTTCTTTAACCCACTGATTGTTTAGGAGTGTGTTGTTTAACCTCCAGGTATTTGTGAATTTTCTAAGTCTCTGATGGTTATTGACTTCTAATTGTATTCCATTGTGGTCAGAGAATGTGCTTTGAATAATTTCAATCTTTTTAAATTTATTGAGGCTTGTTTTATGTCCCAGCATATGATCTATTCTGGAGAAAGTTCCGTGAGCACTAGAAAAGTATGTGTATCCTGGTGATTTGGGATGTAATGTCCTGTATATGTCTGTTAAATCTAATTCATTTATCAGATTGTTTAGGTTTTCAATTTCCTTATTGGTCTTCTGTCTGGTTGATCTATCTATAGGAGAGAGTGATGTGTTGAAGTCTCCCACAATTATTGTGGAAACATCAATTGCTTCCTTTAGTTTTGCCAGTGTCTCTCTCATGTATTTTGTGGCACCTTGATTGGGTGCATAGACATTTACGATTGTTATTTCTTCTTGCTGAATTGCCCCTTTTATTAGTATGTAGTGGCCTTCTTTGTCTCTCAAAACATCCCTGCATTTGAAGTCTATTTTATCTGAGATTAATATTGCTACACCTGCTTTCTTTTGGCTGTAGCTTGCATGAAATATTTTTTTCCATCCTTTCACTTTCAGTTTCTTTGTGTCCCTATGTCTAAGATGAGTGTCTTGTATGCAACATATTGATGGTTCATTTTTTTTGATCCATTCTGCGAATCTATATCTTTTAATTGGGGAGTTTAATCCATTTACATTCAACGTTATAACCGTGAAGGCATTTCTTGAATCGGCCATCTTATCCTTTGGTTTATGTTTGCCATATTTTTCCCTCTCTCTATTAATATCCTTTATTGTACCCATACCGAATCTCTTTAGTACTGAACCTTTCTCCAAGTCTCTCTGTCCTGTCTTTGTTTCTCTGTCTGTAGGGCTCCCTTTAGTATCTGCAGTAGGGCAGGTCTCTTGTTAGCAAATTCTCTCAGCATTTCTTTGTCTGTGAAAAATTTAAGCTCTCCCTCAAATTTGAAGGAGAGCTTTGCTGGATAAAGTATTCTTGGCTGGAAATTCCTCTCACTCAGAATTTTAAATATATCGTGCCACTGCCTTCTTGCCTCCATGGTGGCTGCTGAGTAGTCACTACTTAGTCTTATGCTGTTTCCTTTGTATGTGGTGAATTGCTTTTCTCTTGCTGCTTTCAGAACTTGCTCCTTCTCTTCTGTGTTTGACAGTGTGATTAGTATATGTCTCGGAGTGGGTTTTTTTGGATTTATTCTATTTGGAGTTCGCTGAGCATTTATGATTTGTATATTTATGTTGTTTAGAAGATTTGGGAAGTTTTCCCCAACAATTTCTTTGAATACTCTTCCTAGACCTTTACCCTTTTCTTCCCCTTCTGGGACACCAATGAGTCTTATATTTGGACGTTTCATATTATCTATCATATCCCTGAGGTCCATTTCGATTTTTTCAATTTTTTTCCCCATTCTTTCTTTTATGCTTTCATTTTCCATTCTGTCATCTTCCAGGTCACTGATTCGTTGTTCAACTTCCTCTAGTCTTGTACTATGAGTGTCCAGAATCTTTTTAATTTGGTCAACAGTTTCTTTAATTTCCATAAGATCATCCATTTTTTTATTTAGTCTTGCAATGTCTTCTTTATGCTCTTCTAGAGTCTTCTTGATTTCCTTCATATCCCGTACTATGGTCTCATTGTTCATCTTTAGTTCTTTGAGTAGCTGCTCTAGGTGCTGTGTCTCTTCTGGTCTTTTGATTTGGGTGCTTGGGCTTGGGTTATCCATATCATCTGGTTTTTTCATATGCTTTATAATTTTCTGTTGTTTTTGGCCTCGTGGCATTTGCTGAACTTGATAGGGTTCTTTTAGGGTTTATAGACCTATTGAAGTCCTTATCTCTAATTTATCAGATCTACAGCTTTGTGGAGTACACTTTTTGTAACTAACCAGCAGGTGGCGTCCACGAGCCACCTGTTCTCCACAAGCCAGTTCTCCCCTGCTTAGCCATTTTGGTGAGTGGGGGAGTGAGTGTTGTGGGGCCCAATTGGTGTACCAAGCTTGCGTGTGTAGTTGGTGTTGCCTGCCCTGTATGTGGGGCGTGTTTCTGGGCAGTCGGGGAGGGGGGTGGCCCTAACAATCAAATCTCCCTGGTGATCCTAGAGTTTTAAAGCTGGTGCAATAGTCTAATCCTTCAGTTCAGTCCTGCCACAGTTTGTCTCTGCCACTGACCCACAAGTCCTTGGTATTGGCGTATGGCTCCTGAGACTTGCAAGTGGGCCCCTCTTCCAGGCTGTGCACCCCGGGTCCTCTGTTGAGGGATGACTGTGCTATGTCACAGGTGAGTGCCGTCCCCTCAGGGCAGTTCTGGGCTGCTGGGCTGTGTAGGGAGGCTCCCAGTCTGCTCAAATGATGGCTGAATGGGGCTTTGTTAATTCACACTGCTCCACCTTCCCAGCTCTGGGACAATCAGCTGAGGTTGCAGGGAAGGCTAATGTCCACGCCCAGTTTTGTGGTGTGTGCCTGTTATTTGAAGCACTTCCGTCACACTGGGTTGTCTGGGGCAGCTCTGGGCTATGGGGCTGGCGATGGGCAGGAGTGTTTCCTGTCCACCAGGATGGTGGCTGTGAGCGGACACCCACGTTTTCTTGGGAAGTTGTGTTGTTTAGTGAATTTTCTCAGCCACTGAATTATTGCCTTTTGTCTCAGAGTTCTCTTAGTTCTGCTCTTGACTTGACCTGCCCAAATTGCAATTCTTTGAAGCTTTCTGTATTGGGCTTCTTAGAGTAATTGTTTTAGAAAAAGAAAAAAGGATTTAAAAAAAAAAAAAAAAAAATGGGTCCTCCTTGGAGATCTAATGGGTTATTGAAATGCTAAGAGACAAAGCAACCAGGGCCATTAAGGAAAGGTCCACAGGGCAGAGAGATCGGCTTTTCTTCGGGATTTGCATATGCGCCTTAGGGCCTGAGCTCCGCCCTTCCCCTTTCTGTGTTCACCAGAACTCTAAAAATCCTCTGCTTTTATTTTGGAGTTTTTCGTGTTGTTTTTTTTTTTTCTATGCCTGTCTCCTCTCTGCTGGGCTGGCTGCTCACAGATTCTCTGGTGTCTGGTCTCTGTCTATCTGTGTTTGGAGTCTGGATCAGTAGAATGAGTTTCCGATAAGAGCAGCCACTGCAGTTCTCCCTTCTCCTTCCCGGAGCTGACAGCCCCTCCTCCCACGGGACTGAGCCTGGCAGGGAGGGGCGCGGGTCCCCTGGCCGCAAAAACTTACAGATTTCGCTGATCTCAGCAGTTCGACATTTTCATGAGTGTTGTATGAAGTATGCCCAAAGACAGATTGCTCTGTGGTGTCCAGTCCACGCAGTTCCTGGCTTTCTACCTACTTTCCTGGAGGAGTAACTAAAACATACAGCTCACCAGTCTTCCATCTTGCCTCGCCTCCCCGTCATACATTTTTATACAATTAAGTTCTCTTGTCACAATCTGCATTCTTTTCTGGGATCCCCAGGCCTCCTAAATGAATTTTAAAAAATTTGCATGCATTAAGGTTCACTCTTTGTGCTTTAAAGATCTATGGATTTTGACAAATACATAATGTCATGTATCTGCCATTGTAGCCTCATAATGAATAGTTTCACTGCCCTAAAATTCACCTATGCTTCACCTATTCAACCTTCCTCGATTCCCCTGAACTGCTAGAACCACTTAATCTTTTTACTGTCTCTATAGTTTTACCTTTTCCAGCATGTCTGATAGATGTCTCAACCTGAACAGCTCCAAACTGAATGTCTGATTCCCACCCTGACCTTCACCCTCTGCTAGAGCCTATCTTTCCCATAGTTCTTCTTTTAGTAAATGTCAACTTCATCTTCTAATTGCTTAGATTATTCCTAGTTATAATACTTGCCTCCTTTCTTTTCCTCACACCTCACTATCCTTCTCTAAATCCTGTTGGCTCTATTTCAAAGTGTATACCTGTTTTGACCACATCTCAGAAGCTTTACTTCTACCCCCTGGCCACCATCATCTGTTACTGGATTCATGTAGTAGCTTCCTAATGAGTCTTCCTCTTCCCTTGCTCCTTTCTCTATAGAGCAGCCAGAGTGATCTTTTTAAAAATTTATCAGACTTAGTCAGATCTAGCTTTCAAACAAGTGCCAGAATCTGTACTAGGGCCTCCAAGGCCATGCAGGCCCAATTATCTCTCTTACCTCATTTTTGACTACTCTTCATATCATTCTGTCAGCTTAGCCACTCTGGCTGCCTGAGTATTTGGGAATCACACCCAGTATACTCTGCTCAGGTGCTGTTCCCTCTGCCTGGGGACTCTGCCCACAAGTATTTGCATAGCTTACACCCTTACTTCTTCAGATATCCTCTCACATGTCACCCAGCGGGTGACTCTTAAGTGGGGTCCTCTGACATTTCCACAGACATTATTTATACTCTTTTCCTGCATTATTTTCTGGTACCCCTTATCATGATCTGACTTACTATACATTCTACTTGTTTATTTGTCTCTCTTCCCCCAGTGGTCTCCTTATAAGCAGGGGTTTTTGTCTCTAATCATCGTTTGTTCCTTAGCACGTACAACAGTGCCTGGCATATAGTAGGCCCTCAGTAATTTATTGATTGATGAATGGCTCTATTCTCTCTTTCAGATCAAAAAAAGTATTGCCTTTTTGGGTGCTCTAATTCATTTCTTTCAATGTTTATTTTTTTTCCCCTATTATATGTTCATTTTGTTTGGAAAAAAATTATTTTTAATACCTGTTTTAGGTAATTTTTATAATGTTTACAATGCTTTTTAAAATGGACTTGACTTTCGTGAGTCATCTTACCTATGACTGACACTTGTATCTTGACCTTTTTCATGGTAGTCATGTAGGAAGCCTGGTTATTTGTGTCAATATATTTTATTTTCTAAGTCTATAAGTTGCCTACAGACTTTCCCATGCCTTTTTGTCTTTCTTTTTTTTAAATTGTAAATATAGTTGCAGTTTTACTGTAAATATAGGTAAAAATCCAAATGCATTCTTACTTTGTCCTTTCATCAAACTTTTAAAAATTTTCAGTATGTTGTAAAATAAATAGTAAATAAATAAATATTGTGTGCCATGCAAAATAGTTCTAACTAAACCTAACAAAAATAATAGAAAATAAGATCGAGTCCTTTTGCAGAATTTTCTTTAAGCTCCTCATAAAACCTTTTGCCCATTGCATACATACTATTTGATCTTTTTTCTTTTAAAAGAAAGTTTGCATGTAATGGAAAAATAGCATCAGTTTTTAGGTAATGTGTATATACGTAAATAATGAGAGCTTAACCAGATCAGTTAAGCCATCCTGAAGACATTTTCTTTCCCTCATAATTGGGTTAATTCTCTTGCCTCAGCTAATGAGATTTAAGAAAGCCTGATTTATAGGCATCAGTTAAACTACTTTACCATTACCAGGCCATATATCATTTTATGCTTGGGAAACTTACCAGGCCATATATCATTTTATGCTTGGGAAACTTGTGTTGTTACAAAGGTGTTCAAACCATATAGTTCTCTCAGAATGAGGATAAAGTGTCATCTGTTTTGTGCTTGGGTTAGTTTAACCTTTGTCTGATGTATAACAGTAAAAATTAAGATTTTGTGCTTTCAATGTCCAGTTTGTTTAAAGTCGTCCTCATAATATCTTTTAAAATATTAAAATAAAAATATTGTCTATAAGCAAGTATACGTCATTAAATGTTAGCCACTTTTCCCTATCAGGGGTTCATCTGTTATAACCGAGAATAAATAGCAGTAGCATTTCACCTTTGGAACTTTTTTCTTTAGGTTTATTTATGTTTACCCAACTTTCGGTCTCTTACTGAGGGACACTGCCTGATAGTCCCTTTGCAACACCACAGAGCGGCTACCTTATTGGATGAGGACATCTGGGAAGAAATTCAGGTCAGCATGATAATGCTACTTATAATTATGAAACTTGTGAGCAGTTTTCACAAATTATTGTAATCATTTCCGACAGGTTTTAAATCTTCATCTAATGATTTTATTTTCTGAACTTAAGCACTTGCAAATACTTAAACAAGTGTTTATATCTGTGGATCATAATGTTTTTACCACAGTATATTTTTATTTTCTTTCTCTCATGTACTCCATGTAATGAAAACTTTTGTCTGTTAAATAAATTGTTAGATAAAGTAGTAATTATTTTCACTTAAAAAGTCAATCTATGACTTCTAATCTTTTTTTTTTTAGTAGCATGAGATAATCATTCTTCACATAGTAAGCTAATAAATTCCAGACAAAAGGAAAGAAATTTGAAGGAAATTTTGTGAGTCAGAGGTTTTTAGTCAGCAGTTTCCATATATCCCTTGAACAGAATTGACCTTCTCTTCTGTTGTGATTTTTGTGGTAATTTTGTTACTGACTCTAATTTCTGCTTTTTCTCCTTTATAATATTGCCAAGCTTTTGGATTCAAATATTGTTTTTGTGACTGACTGTTCAAGAGATTGAAAGCACAGCATGGGTGATATTGCTGCTGAATTATTTCAAGACCTCCTAATGGCCAAAAAGAAGGAAAGGAGGAAAACTCCTGTTTTTCTAAGATCTGACAACCGAATAGGAACCAGGGACCCCTGGTTAGAAAATGTGAAAATTATAAGACTCCATAAGAGTCTATTTAATAGGTTTCGCAGCTTGCTGATAAAGATGCCAGTGGAGGGGCTATTTTGATTGCATTTCATGAAATTCAGTCTCTTACTCCCTGTACTTTTTAGGTTCATGCTGTGAAAGTTAAGGGCAAATTTTTTTAATGCATCTATGGCCAAGCAAGATAAGAATGTGGACAGGCTTTTTTTGTTTTTTTGTTTGTTTGTTTTCAGAGCAGTTGTAGGTTTACAGAAAAATACTGCTGGACAAGTATTTTTGATGTGAAAATTTATTTTTTTACAGTAGTGGATGCCAGTGACAATAAGTAATTTAAGGTGGAAAGTATGGAAATTTGATTTTCAGAACTATTTTGGAACTTTTCTGGGATGCCTATTAAAAACTTATACATGCGAAACTGACTTCACTTAGAGCAAAATACAGTGCCAAAAGATTTTAAATAATTACAGAACTCTAACATATACATTTTATATTTCTGTACCATATGAAGCTACTAGATGAAAAGCATTGGGCTGGATAAAGAAGTATATTCAGTTCAACAGATACTTAATACATTAATATAAGATATTCTTCTAGGTGTTGTAAGAAATGCAGAGATAAAATCATTCATTAATTCTGCCCGAAGGTATGGTGTATTCTATAAGAGGTTACATCAAAGCTTAGAAGATGTTGCAAGCCAAATGCATTATGGAAAATTGGATGAAGGAGGAAAAGCCAATTTTTTTATTCAAATAATGGTATTATAGTTCATTTTGTTTGATAAAAGGAAAAGAAATTGTTAGAAGTTATAAATTACTGCAGGGTAGGGAATTTGTGAAATATCTGAATCCTAGCTTATTTAAATAAATCTAGTTTTTTTAGCTTTTTTTTTTTTTTTTTTACTTTCAACGAGTCTGATTATGACATGGTAAATATCCTTATGGTACTTCTTTTAGTGAGTATATGAAAAATGATTTAGTTTAGCATTTTGCAAATGCAGGAGCCACTTCTTTCAAGTGTTTTTTTTTTATCATCATCATCTAGTAACATTTAAATTTAATTTTAGATCCCCTATTTAATAGAAAATGCAAAGATAAATTTCAGTAGAGTATACCTGAATAATTACCATTTCTGAGTAAGATCCAAATTGTTAGTTTTATTAAATATATAATGAAACGTGATCCCCTTTAAATTTATTCTTATCAGATTGACAGCTTGAATTTATGCTACTATCAGACACTGTAGGCCCATTTAAAAATAATTGGGGTGAGGAGAGGGTGCTGGTTGTTTGCGAAAGGGCCCATTTCATTGGGGAACTGCTAGTGTTGGTACCTTTAGGTCTTTTTCTTGGGGCTAGTCATATTCCTTAGAAAAGACTTTTATTCTACTACCTAGAGCCTGTAAGTCTAGATGCCAGTGTTCTGGGAGCTGAGTGGGAGAAAAGGCTGGGGATGGCAGAGTGTTGAACGAGTGCTAAGTAAATTTTCCTGTAATTCCCTCATTTTCATAGTATATTCCCAACTATGTCTGGTTTCTCCAGCTCAGCTACCTGCCTTACGTTTTACCTTCTACAGAAGAGAATCCTGCAGTATTCTGTTGATTTAGAGGAGGAGATATAGGGTTTTAATTGCTCCTTCAGGAAAAATGTCATCTATTTTTAGCCAGACCTCCATAAGAATTTTTTTCAATATTCATTCTATTGAGATATATTCACATACCACGCAGTCATACAAAACAAATCGTACATTCGATTGTTCACAGTACCATTACATAGTTGTACATTCATCACCAAAATCAATCCCCAACACCCTCATTACCACACACACAAAAATGACCAGAATAATAATTAAACTGAAGAAGAGCAACTAAAGTAAAAAAGAACACTGAGCGCCCTTGTCTGTTTGTTTTTTTGTTTGTTTCCCCCACACTTCCACTCATCCATCCACAAACTAGACAAAGGGGAGTGTGATCCCCATGGCCCCCCCAATCCCACTGTCCCCCCTTGTAAGCCACATTTTTATACAATTGTCTTCAAGATTCATGGGTTCTGGGTTGTAGTTTGATAGTTTCAGGTATCTACCACCAGCTACCCCAATTCATTAGAACCTAAAAAGGGTTGTCTATATTGTGCATAAGAGTGCCCACCAGAGTGACCTCTTGGCTCCTTTTGGAATCTCTCTGCCACTGAAGCTTATTTCATTTCCTTTCGCATCCCCTTTTGGTCAAGAAGATGTTCTCCATCCCACGATGCCGGGTGTACATTCCTCCCCGGGAGTCATATTAAGCGTTGCCAGGGAGATTCACTCCCCTGGGTGTCTGATCCCATGTAGGGGGGAGGGCAGTGATTTCACCTTTCAAGTTGGCTTAGCTACAGAGAGAGGGCCACATCTGAGCAACAAAGAAGCATTCGGGAGGAGGCTCTTAGGCACAATTATAGGGAGGCCTAGCCTCTCCTTTGCAGCAACAGTCTTCCTAAGGGCAAATCCCGTGGTAGAGGGCTCAACCCATCAAACCACCAGTCCCCTATGTCTGTGGGCATGTTAGCAACCATCGAGGTAGGGCAGGCCAATACCCCTGCATTCTCCACCAGCTCCTCAAGGGGGCTCTGCATATTTTTTTCCTTGTTTATTTTTTATTTTTTTTAAACTTTTTTTTTTCCTAAATCAACTGTATGAAAAATAAAAAATTAAAAAAAAAAATTAAAAAAAAACATACAATAAAAGAACCTTTCAAAGAGACCATAACAAGGGAGTAAGAAAAAGACAACTAACCTAAGATAACTACTTTACTTCCAACATGTTCCTACTCTACCCTAAGAAAGTAACCTAATATAGCAACATTTCTGTGAACTTGTTCCTACTATACCCATCAGAAATCAATAGACCATAGTCATTCCTGGGCATTCCCAGAACGTTAAATTTACCCACGATAGCTAATCTGTTCTTCTTGGATTATTGTTCCCCCTTCCTTAATTGCTCTCTATCACTAGTTCCCCTACCTTCTACATTATAAACCATTTGTTTTACATTTTTCAAAGTTCACATTAGTGGTAGCATATAATATTTGTCTTTTTGTGCCTGGCTTATTTCGCTCAGCATTATGTCTTCAAGGTTCATCCATGTTGTCATATGTTTCACGAGATCATTCCTTCTTACTGCTGTGTAGTGTTCCATCGTGTGTATATACCACATTTTCTTTATCCACTCATCTGCTGAAGGACATTTTGGTTGTTTCCATCTCTTGGCAATTGTGAATAATGCTGCTATGAACATTGGCGTGCAGATATCTGTTCGTGTCACTGCTTTCCGATCTTCCGGGTATATACCGAGAAGTGCAATCGCTGAATCGAAAGGTATCTCTATATCTAGTTTTTTAAGGAACTGCCAGACTGACTTCCAGAGTGGCTGAACCATTGTACATTCCCACTAACAATGAATAAGAGTTCCAATTTCTCCACATCCCCTCCAGCATTTGTAGTTTCCTGTTTGTTTAATGGCAGCCATTCTAGTTGGTGTGAGATGGTATCTCATTGTGGTCTTAATTTGCATCTCTCTAATAGCTAGTGAAGCTGAACATTTTTTCATGTGTTTCTTGGCCATTTGTATTTCCTCTTCAGAGAACTGTCTTTTCATATCTTTTGTCCATTTTATAATTGGGCTGTCTGTACTATTGTCATTGAGTTGTAGGATTTCTTTGTATATGCAAGATATCAGTCTTTTGTCAGATACATGGTTTCCAAAAATGTTTTCCCATTGAGTTGGCTGCCTCTTTACCTTTTTGAGAAGTTCCTTTGAGGTGCAGAAACTTCTAAGCTTGAGGAGTTCCCATTTAACTATTTTTTCTTTTGTTGCTTGTGCTTTGGGTGTAAAGTCTAGGAAGTGGCTGCCAATACAAGGTCTTGAAGATGTTTTCCTACATTATCTTCTAGGAGTTTTATGGTACTTTCTTTTATATTGAGATCTTTGGTTCATTTTGAGTTAATTTTTGTATAGGGTGTAAGGTAGCGGTCCTCTTTCTTTCTTTTGGATATGGATATCCAACTCTCCCAGCCCCATTTGTTGAAAAGACCATTATGACCCAGTTCATTGACTTTGGGGGCATTATCAAAGATCAGTCGGCCATAGAGCTGGGGGTCCTCCATATGAATTTGATGCTGCCTATTCCTGAGCCTTTTACCATTTGGCTGTGCAGCCTGGCTTTCTTCTTTGCTCTTCTTGCCACCAGTCACCCCCTACCCTTACCCGTACTCCCACCCCCAGCAGGTTTTAATAGGCCTTCTAGTATTTAAGTCAGATATTACAGGGTGATCTGATTTTCAGTGTATTTTCTCTCATTCTCTTTGTTCTAGTAGGTTTATGCATTTTTAAAAATTGCTTTAATGTCATTTTTTGAGGGAATCTCCTATGGAGGGAGTAGAGTTAAATGTGTGTGTGTGTTTCTGTCGTGTGTCATAACCCTTACGTTTGGATAACTTTATCTTTAGACATGGTCTTTAGAAAACTTAAATAAATTTTAGCATGATCAACCCTATACAGCTTAAATATTTTTAAAAAGTACTTTAATTTTAATTTCAAAATTATTTACTTATGTTTACCTGATTCATTGTAATTTGACTTGATGCAAATTAAGAACTGCATCATTATAGTATAGGTTACTTAAATACATTATGAGGAATGTAAGTCCAGATGGATTGACTAATTGAGGAATGGGCAATTAGATGAGTAGGCATAGTTCAGAAAATAGTGATAACCCAAATGATAGAGTGCTTTCTACTAGGAATACGGGAATTTCATGTCATCTCTGTAACTTAAGATCTCCTTATGTCTATGAAGGGTAAAATAGTTTTTGTTATTTCTTATAATGAACTACAAAAACTTTCCTCATTGTTTAGTTGTTACATTACCTTAAAAACATGCACATTATTGAAATGTATATAGGAATTATTGAAATGTTATATTGCACTGGGGAAAATCCAACTTTAACAGAGTTAGTAACCTCAAATTGCACCATTGAACTCATATTTTTAATTTAAAGTTTTTATATACATAGAGAAGTACTTAAATATGTGCATTTGAGTGTGTGTGTGTGTGCATGTGCTCCTTGGAGCTATTAGTGTGATTTTAATAGATTTTATAATATTGAACTATCTTTGCAGTAGTAGCTAATTTAGTACTTTTTCAGTTTTTCATTTATAACTCATGACATCTTGAGCTTGCTTACTTTTATGATTATCCATATGGAATCTATAACAGTCATCCAGGATTTTGCCAGGAAGTGCCTTTTGAACAAATAATGCTGTAGCAATTGGACATCCATAGACGAAAAACTGAAACTCAGCCTAAACCTCATGCCTTATCACAAAAGTTAACTCAAAATGGACCATGGACTTAAATGTAAAATGTAAAACTATAAAACTTTTAGGAAACCCTTAGGATACAATCTACAGGATCTTGGACTATACAAGAGAGTTCTTAGACTTGACAACAATTAGAAAATGGGATGAAACCAGGAAGAGACATTTCACTGAAGATGATATATAGATGGCAGAGAAGCGCATGAAATGATGTTCAACATCATTAGCTGTTAGGGAAATATAGAATTAAAACCACAATGATCTATCACAATATACCCACCAGAATGTAAAATAAAAAAATATTGACAGTGCCAAATGCTCATGGTGATGTGGAGTAACTAAATTTCTCTTACATTGCTGGTGGAAATGTAAAACGGTATAGCTACTTTGGAAAACAGTAGGATAGTTTCTTAAAATATGAAATATGCTATTGCCATATGACTGAAAATTGTACACCTGGGCATTTATTCCAGAGAAATGAAAGTTATTTATCCACAAAAACTTGTAAAGAAATGTTCATGGCAGCTGTAATTTTAATAGCCCAAAACCGGAAACCCCAGATGTCCTGTACCAGGTGAATGCTTAAACATAACTTTGGTGTGTTGAACTATTGATACATGTAACTACTTGGGATGAACCCCAAAAGTCTACATGATTCCATTTATATAAATAACATTTTGAAATGACAGAATTAAAGAAATAGAGAATAGAGATTAGTGTTTGCCAGAGGTTAAGTACAAGGAATGTAGGACAGGAGGGAAGTGTGTGTGGCTATAAGAGAGCAACAGGAAGGGATCCATATGCTGTTGGAATTATTCTTCCTTGACTGTATCAATGTCAATATCCTGGTTGTGATGTGGTACTCTAGTTTTGTAAGATGTTAACATTGAGTGAAACTGCGTAAGAGGTACATGGGATCTCCCTGTATTCTGTGAATCTATAATTATCTCAAAATAAAAAGTTTGATTAAAATAAAAAGCTGTCAAGCTGGCAGAGTTAAATGAAATGTTTTATCCTCCTATTTAGGCAAATAAACTTTAATAATGCCCTACAAAGGCCAAATTTGAATTTCTAATTTTCAGACACCTAGAACACACTAGTTGATGTGAGGGAGCTGGCCTCTGGCTTCCAAACTGTAGCCTGCCCTCCTTTCTTCCAACCCCAACGCTGTCCTGCGTGACAAGGGGTATCCTGTGAATGCACGTGAACACCCTAGACCTCATGTCTAAGCTTCATCCAACCATCTACAAACAACTGTCCCTCAGGCTTAGGAGTACACAAAAATAAATAAACAAATATAATACATGAAATAATGAAATAAATAGAGATTTTATAATAATGCTTAGCTCTTTGGCAAATGAATAACCTCTTCTCAACCTTAGCACATTTTTCCTTTATGCACTTGATAGGATTGCATTATATATGAAAAGAGAGACTACCTGAATATACAAGGTTGCAAGTGAGGGGTCAGAAGACATATAAGGGAACCAACAAATGAAGATACCGTAAGCAGAGAGAAATAATTGGAAGTGAATTCCACTTGTTATCTGTTCCTGAATTTAAGGATGCCTACTAGCTCAGAGTACCCTTTTTGACTTAGGAATGTTTTCCCCTGATTTTACTATCAGCTCTGCATATTTTACCACTTAAATTTGATTTTATCTCTTCCTTTTCTCATTTTAATTTACTGGAACCATTTCCAATATATACGTAAAACTCTGAAGAGTTAGTTTCAGAATTATGTTCTTAAATATGTGAAATTATGTAGTAGATTTACAAAGTAAATAATTATAAAGTAATATTGACATGTTCAGACATTGTTTACTATTTTTTTTATTTTAAAGAGATTTATTGGACTTTTTACTGTTTTTATATTTTGAATCTCTGCAAAGTCCTTTATCTAGCCATTTTTCTTCAGATGTTCAGAAAAGCATTGGTAAAGATGTTTCAAAGTAAAGGATTGGACTGCATCTTTTTGGAAACCAACAGGAGCATGAAAAAACAGTATCATATGGTTTATGAATGCATTCCTCTCCCGAAGGAAATGGGTGATATGGCTCCTATCTATTTTAAGGTATTTAAAGATGGTCTTTACATGCATACTTATTTTTTGCTACAATGCTATTTTATGAATACAGTGTTTTCTTTATTCATGTTTTTTTCTCCCATATACTTAAATCAGATTTTACAATATATTAAACAATACAGTAAAGCACAAAAAATTCTCCTGTATAAATGTCTGTAGAAAGAAGTTTGGGATTTTGACCCTTTAAAAGCATGCTTGCTTATAAGTGTGAATATACTATCAAGTGCTGAATTATAATTCCTTTTAATTTCTCTTTTCTCAAGTGAAATCACGGTTTTACTTTGAAGTACTTTTAAGTAAAAATTTTCATAACCTGAGAAAACTGATAATTGAAATACACTAGGGTCAAAGACAGAAAGACACAAATAACACAGATTACAATTGCTGAGACAAGTTATTGCCGTTAAGTTTTAGCATTCAATACCTTATCATCCTATTTGTAAAAAGGAAAAAAGTTTGTAACCTTCCACATACATTTTGGGCATATAATAAATGATTAGAGTTCTTAACCAATTATGTGTCATTATTATTTCAAGCAGCTTTTATTAAATACTATGTGTTTGATTCTGATCTGAATACAATATAATTTATGAACTAATGGAAATGCAGAAATGTAAAACCATATATGGAATATTAACATGTGCAAAGAAATAGAAAGATAATGTTTTGTGAGGTAGTGAATGCACACTTTTGGGAATAAAACATTTAGACAGTTTGGGATGATAAATTTATTAATATGGACTATATATTCCAACAGAAAGGATTATAAAACCTGTTAAGGTTAACGGGTGGTGAAAATCTACTTTCACTTTAGAAATCTTTAAAGACAATCTGATTATTTAATTTGAGGAATTATGCTATTAAGTATAGAGAATAAACCAGATAATCCCAGAGACCCATGGTAGTCATTTGTTAAACAAACTTAGGTGAGAAAGAGATTATTCTACTTTTTCAGTGTGTTGTTCTGTTGTCCATCAATAGAGTTTTAGGTGATTGTGACTAGAGGATTTGATGTACAGGGCCCAGCAGAGAGTGGCCACTGTTGCTCATGTGGGGTGACAGAAATGTCATCCCTTAACAGAATGGTGTGTCACTTTTCTCCTCTACATTAAACCTTTTATTTGATCATAAAAATTCATTTAATTTCTCTGACTTCAATTTTGTATTGAATATGCTACATTATAATGTCAAGCCAAGTAACCTGTGCCTTTTAAAGAGTATATATGATGTATGTTCTAGTTTGCTAATGCTGCAGAATGCAAAACACCAGAGATGGATAGGCTTTTATAAAACGGGGGTTTATTTTGCTACACAGTTACAGTCTTAAGGCCACAAAGCGTCCAAGGTAACACCTCAGCAATTGGGTACCTTCACCGGAGAATGGCCAGTGGTGTCTGGAAAACCTCTGCTAGCTAGGAAGGCAGCTGGCGTCTGCTCCAAAGCTCTGGCCTCAAAATGGCTTTCTCCCAGGATGTTCCTCTCTAGCAAGCTTGCTCCTCTTCAAAACATCACTCACAGCTGCACTCAGTTCCCTCTCTTTGAGTCAGCTCATTTATATAGCTCCACTGATCAAGGCCCACCCTGAATGGGCGGGGCCACGCCTCCACGGGAACATCTCATCAGAATCATCACCACAGCTGGGTGGGGCACATTCCAAGCAAATCCAACCAGCACCAAAACGTCTGCCCGACAAGACTACAAAGACAGTGGCATTTGGGGGACACAATACATTCAAACCGGCACAATGTATTATAATGATACTGTACAAAAGTGAGATTATTTTTCATTTGTTACTTGGCTTTTTTTTCTATTAAATTTCTTTACCATAGATAATAATCATATTGCTTAGCTTAGAAAATCTTATAATTTTATTTTTATGTATTTCTCTCCCTGAATTTTTACTTCTTTGTTACATGGGGACAAACAGTTCATTCCTTTGTTGCCATAAAGCATATACATTATTCTTTTGGTATTTGAAAGAGGAGCAGTAAAACTAAATGAGTAGATTTCTATGGATGCATGTGGGAATTTGTGAGCTTTTATATTCACAAAGTATGTTCAATATTAACTTGTTAGGTCTTATTAAGGATTGTTTTTGTCATGTAAAGTTTAATACAATAATTAAGAATTAGTAAAAGAATATTATTTTTACTAAAGATAAAACTTTTAAAAACTCAAGTTCTAATTTCAAATAACTAAAATTAAAGTCTTAATCCACTCAGAGTAATGACCTAAACATGTATAATGTGCCTGGTAATTAATTTACGGTATTACTTTATTTTTAAACTGTCTCTTTGTATTTGATTATGTATAATTTTTTCATTAACAAATGGTTGCTTTTTAGAAAGCCATAATGGAGTCTGATGAAGAGTGGTCCATCAACAAGAAATTAATTGATCTGTCTTCAAAAGATATCAGAAAGTCTGTAGGTATCAACTTTTCTTTCTAATGCAAGAAAATATTTCTAGGGCTTAGGATATTCATTAATTTCCACATCTGAGTTGAGAAAGACACCATTTGACTGAATGACCAAAGACAAAGTAACTGATTCCACAAATAAAGAAGATGTTGTTTTCATTCTGTGTGGTTTAGTAAATGCTTATTTGTTTGTAGAGGTTTTTTGCTTACCCAAATAAGTGTTTCTTCCTGACCTTGTAGCCCTCTACTGTTGTAGTCCTTATAAGTGGCATTGACAGCCAACTGTATATACCATAAAAGCTCATCTCATAGGCTTCTCAGCCACTCTGGAACAAGTGACTGGGGGGCCTTGTTGTTGCTGGGATTATAATGAGAGAAAATTTTTCATAGAGGCTCCATTTTGAATTTTGAACTCATTTTCTTTTCCCTATGCAGACATACCCTCATTCTTCCTATAAAAAGGCAGTTGAGTTAGATTGTGAATACGTGGTTCTTTTGGAGACTTACCTAACCATGTTTCATGGTTTGATCTTGATTTGCAATTCAACTTTTAGATATAGGTGATATATAAGTTGAGTACTTCTGTAATGACCGCTTTCTTTTCTAGGAATATGAATTAAATGGAGTATAGATTTAATAGACACTTGGATTCCTTTTTTTCCTATTCAAAAACTAATTTATTCTAGAAATATTTATTGAGGTTCTAGATAAGTGAGCAAAACAAAGATCATTGTCTTTAAAAAGCTTATATTCTTTTGCAGGCACCTATAGTCTGTGGGCCAAATCCAGCCTGCTGCCTGTTTGTGTGAACAGTTTATGTCATGGTACAAAGGCAAAGTTGAGTACTTGCAACAGAGACCGTATGATCCGCAAAGCCTAAAGTATTTTACTTTTTGGCCTTTTACAGAAAGAGTTTGCGGACCCCTTTTCTAGTAGATGTCACTGGAATATTTCTCCCATTTCTTTTGGAAAGCCAGGCTCCCAATACAAGTGACTAATAGGATTTCTTACTGCACTTATTATATCCCAGTCAACATATTCAAATTTTATTGCATTATTGAAGACACACAGTTTTAATTCAGGGGTAAACCATTGTCTACAGTTTTTTTTTCTCTTTCCTTGCTGGTGAATTGGGCCAGAGAATGTATTTTAAAAGAAAGAAAGAAAGAAAAAGCCCTAAATGTCCTGCTTGCTTCTTTCCCTTATGAGCCTGTAGAAAATTGTGTCATTATGTATGTATATTTGTTGCACCAAAGATTTTCACTTCTTATATAAACATTTCCCATGCCATTAAATATTCTTTCAGAACATGATTTTAATGGCAGTTGGAAACATTTCAAAGTAGAAATTTTAAAAGAAATGTATTATTACCCATTTGCTACACTGTATGTATAATATTCTTACCACTGAGCCATCTAGTACCTCTTGTTTCTTCAGACATGAATAAGTACCTGAATTAAGGAGCAGGGGATTTTAATAATATTATAACTTAACCAATATGGAAAAATAAGAAATAGATACTGATCCTTATAAAAACAGCAGTTGTATATTCAATTTTAAGGTGTTTTAAATGAGACTGTTTTGAGAGAGTCATAGTAGATGGAGAATAAGCCAGATGACCTCCTGAGATCCCTTTTAGCCTTAGGATTCTATAATTATCTGGCTGGAATTGTGAAGAGAACTTGAGTGTAAGAATAATTCCAAAGGAGGTCATTTTTTAGGTTAACAAGATTTCAGGTATCTTATTAAAATGATAAAGATGTTGAGCATGAGGTAAAGCACTCAAGTTTTCTTGCATTATTTTTATTTCTGAAGGGACCTCATTACTCTTCTTTTTAAAGCACTGTGCCCTTGCTAGTTTCATAAGGTATTTTGCCTGCTTCATTGGGAATGGGGTGTTGTTTTGTTTTTGATGCTGAGTAGATTCTTGGTGAGATTATAGAATCTCTATTCTAGATTATGATAGAGATTTATTTAATTGTAATTGATTTCCGATTGTTTGTTGAATTTATATTTTTCTTTGCTATATGAATATGTTTCGCCTTTTCTGCTTGTTTTGTTTACTTTCTTTGGGCCTTTTGATTTCTTTGCAGTATGGTACAAAGTCCATGAAAATAGTCAAGGGAAGCAAATTTGAATGTTCATTGCAGAGTAGTTCCATGATATTAAATAACTTGTTACAAAAGTGGTCATTTTTCTCAAGACTTTCTCATGAAGATTTCATGAGAATTCTTCCTGAACTTTTAAAAGTTGTTTTTTACTTTATTTTATTTATTATTATTATTTTTTTTTGTGTGTGTGTAGCAACTATAGAAATTGTAAGAGCATCCAGCACACTTAGGGACTTGTTTTTCTGAAAAATGAAAGTCCTTTCTGAAGGAAAATTTGAATTTACCCAGAGACTTTCAAACTCAAGGGCAATTCTAGGAACCAGGAGGAACATCTAGAATATTAGAAGGAAATTTCAGATACTACTTCTTTTCTATCATAAATAAAAATTTTTGCTATAATTCTGTTATTACCTTTAAAGAGTAATGTCAGAGTTCCAACTCTTTTTCCTTTCTTGCCAAGTGAGGAAAAGGGGAAAGTGCTAAATGTACATACATTTTGATACTAAAGTTTATGCAATGCCTACTCACTGACAGCTCTTCTAGCAAGATAGCAGATTGGACCTTTTACAGACTCTAGTGAGAGAACAGAAGAGAAGTTTGTGGCAGCAGCTGTTCTTTGGGTAAAAGAGGTTGTGTATTCATTGTGCCATCTTGGGAAATATGTTATAGGTGGTTGAGCCTTGTTATGTGAATTAGTTTCCTAGTGCTGCTTTAATAAATTACTACATACTTGGTATTCTAAAACACCCAAATTTATTATCTTACAGTTTTATAGGTCAGAAGTCTGAAGTGTGTGTTAATGGGCTAAAATCAAAGTGTCAGCAAGCCTGTGTTCCTTCTGAAGACTCTAGGGGATAATCAATTCCCTAATTAATTCCAGCTTCTAGTAGTGACCTCCATTCCTTGGTTTGTGGCCCCTTCTTCCATTTTCAAAGCCAACAGCATAGTATCTTCCAATCTCTCTCTGGCTTGACTCTTCTGACCCTCTGGCTCTGACCTTTCCTCTTCTAAGGACTTTTGTGATTACATTGACTCCACCTGGATAATATCCTCATCTCAAAATCCTTAACTTGATCACATCTGTAAGATAACATATTCATGACAAATAGAGGATTAGGATGTTGGCACTCTCGGGGGAGGCATCCATTTTGGTACAAATTAAAGGAATTGGTCACTGTCATCACAGATTTCTTCCTCAGGTTATGTCTTTCTTGAAGTATTGACCTTTAGTTGATGTCATTCTGTAATACCCCTTTCAGCATTGAGATTCATGCTTTGCAAATGGTGATCTACTTCAGATGGCAAAAATATTGTAATGGAGCCTTCCATCCTTTTTTAATTTGACTACCAGATTTGCATAAAACACTCTTGTAAAGGAGATAGAAATGAAAGTAATCCTTGAGTTATCTTCTTTGTACCACAGATTGGGTGGAAACGTTATATGCGTTGTCCTAATTGGTCCTCATAGCAAACCTCTGAGCTCTTCATTTTTCTTATGAAACTCAGAGATGTTAAATAACTTGACTGAGGTTACATAGTTAGAATCAGAGCTGTGATTAGAGTTTTGTCTGTCTTATTTTCCTTTATTTTTTCCTAATTTTCAAGATTATACATGTTCATCATATTTTTTTAATTGTGGAAATATAGAAAAATCTAAAGTAACAAAAAAGTAACCCGTTTCTTTACATTGTATATTATTTACCACTCTGTAGACTGATTTTTTTTAACTTGTGCATTTCCTATTACATGAACAACTCTTCATAAGCCCTAATTTTGATTGCTTTATAATGTTTCAAGGCAACCACTGTCTTTCCATCCTGCCATACTGTGGCCTTCCATATCCTTCCTTCTTGGGAAACAATACAAAATATATAAGGTTAAGTAGAAATGTGATTTAGTGCCAAATTAAGTAAATGCTGACTGTATGAGGGGATTAGAGAGGAAAGATGTTACTGTGAATTAGCCTACTTGGATCATTTCTACCAGCAAAGGTGGGACTTGAAGAAAAAGCTTGCAAGGACAAAAAATCTAATTAATTGATAGAGAAGCAAGAAATTATGACCTTTTCTAGTCAAGATTTAGCTTAAAATACTTCATGTATGTATGTGTAGAGAGAGAAAGGGAGGAAGATGTGGAAGAAAGAGAGTGAGTGAGGGAGGGAAAGATAATAAATAATCCTGGAGATATTTTGAAATGAGTTTGGTGAACCAGGTATTGCTATGTCCATCTCACTAGTTTAAAAAGAGATCTGATTGTTCTGGTTTAATTTATGTTTGATAAATACCCAATTAAACAGTAGTACAGTTTCAGGGATATTGTAAACAAAGCTCTAAGTATATGGCCAGGCCCCTTTTCCTAATCTGCATTATGAGTAAAATATGAAAAAGTGTATTCTTATTCTCTGTTCGTGTGGTTTAAGGAAAAATATTTTGCTGTTATATTAAAAAAGAAGTTTTTTTTTTTTTTTCTGTTTTCCCCAAGGACAGGAAAATAATTGGTTTTGATTATAATTGCTAGATGTTATGAAGAGCTATCTGACTGACATGAAATGTTTTACTTAGAAAGTTAGGTCACTGCTTAAGAATCTTTAGAATTGGAAATTCATTGTATACCTTTGTTTTAGTGGATGCTTAATTACTGTCATATCGGAGAGCAAGAAGAGGAATTAAGCATAACTTTTTGATTTGATGCCATATTTGATGTATGATTTTTCTGTTTGTTTAGGTACCCAGAGGCTTACCTTACTTCTGTGTGGATTTTGGCCTTCAAGGAGGATTTGCTCATGTTATTGAAGATCAGCACAAATTCCCTCCTTACTTTGGAAAGGTTTGCTCACAATTTGATAAAATTCCAGTGTTTAGGAATTTACTAGCACTTTTCTTTTGAGGGGAAATTAAAATTTGGGGCACTATATGCTGTGGGGTTGGTGAATACTGCTCCATCCAATTTTTAGAGGGAGAACCTAGAAACTATCATTAAAAATGACTCAGAATAGTTATAGGAGAGTCAGGAAGGTCATTTTGGAACCAAACATTTGTTAACAGTAGTAACAGTAACTGTAATGTTTCCCTTTGAAGTCACCTAGCCTTGTGCCGAGTGTGATGATAATTGGTAATATTTATTAAGGGTCTACGGTGTGCCAGACACTGTTCTGTACCCTCATTTAGTGCTAACAATAACTTTATTGTGTGGTATTTTTATTATTTTCATTTTATAGGTGAAAAACTGAGCTATAGAGAGGTATATAACTCATGGTGCTAGTAAGTGACAGAGTTGGGGGTACGTACAAATGATCTCCTCCCTTCATTTTAATTAAGCAATATAGTCCAGGAAGAATAAATGACTCATTTCATGCAGATAGTTTTAGGGAGGATATTAGAGTCCAGATCTTTTAATTGCCAGTGGATTCTTTCGATTACTAAAAGTTGCCCTCTACGGATATTGTCCTTAAATTAAAGGTCTACTGGAGTATCTGGGAAGTGTATAAATTAGTATCAGGAACTGGAATGAAATTAATGCAGCAACCTAAGCAGTTAGAAGAAATCTGGTCAGTAATAGCTCTAGAAGTGACCTTTTAGTCTAGTGTAGCTCAGGCCTTTCTGCTCATATCCCTGTGTAGCCAGTTCCTCTAAATTAGAGGAGCCTTGATGAACTCTTTGCCCAAGGTGCCCCCTTTCCCACCCTTGATTTCTTCCCTCCCCACTTTCATTTCCTTTATAAGAACATCTTCTACAAATAATGGGGATGTGTCAAGAGGAATCCCAACTCCAAATGTTTGGATTCAAAACTTTTCCTGTGGTTGCCCTTAATGAGTTAACTGGAGATCCAAAATCATATGCATATTTGAACTGTTGACATATATTACAGAAACTTGTTTGTGAAATTTTTTAGAATTTTTTTTTCCGGAGTAAACTGCTCTGAAAAATCCTGTTGTTTTGTAATAGAGTTTATAACTAAAGGCTCTATGAATCTGGATCTGTTTTAAAGTAAGCTTGATTGTAGTAAAAAGGAAATGAAGCATTTTTTTACTTGTATAAACTTAATTGGGGAGATTGGTCCCATTTCAAGTGTTTTGCCATATATTATGGTTTATATGATATTGTTTTAAAGTTAAAAGGAAAGTTTCCCTACTTAGTGTTGCCTCACAGATCCATTTTCACCAACCCTTTGCTTTTCAAGAGACAGCTTGGGGGGCCCAAGAACTTCCTTCAGCAAGAAGTTGCTTAGAGAGCAAGAAGAGATTATTGGGATGGTTTATTTCTGTTAGCAGCTGCTTATGTAATAGAACAAGAATCAATTCTGTATGGTACACATAAGACAAACGTTGATGTTTTATAGAGATAATTTCAGGTCCTCTTATAAGCTAGGCTTTCTTAAACTATAATGCTTACTTGGACCGAAGCTGAGAAACTTGTGCACTAAACCTAAATTTGCTCCATTTCTCTTGATGTCTTCTACAAATCCCTGTCTCTATTGGTCCTTTTATTTTCTTTTCCCAGTGATAGGGGAGGTTCCCTTTTCCATGAAGCTTTCCATGATACATCCAACAAATAGAAACTTTTCTCTTTTTTTGAGTCTCCAAAGCATATTCTTTATCAATTTGGCACTTATTCTACTTTATAGCACAGTTCTTTGTATAGCTGGAGTATTATTCTGGCTTCTGCCACAATCCAGATTCCATTAAGAGCTGTCAAAAGGCAGATAGATGTATGCTAGTTATCTTTGTATCTCTATATTTGTCATTTGCTTTGTGCATAGTTGGCCCACATGGTGTATTTGTTAAGATGAAGAACCTATGTCTTGGAGACATTCTCTGTTTTGTCCAAGGTCTCACCACACAGTCCAGTAGAGCTAGACTGAGTATGCAAAATTTGACCCTTGGTCAAGTGTTTTCCTGTATTTCCTTCGACTTTTCCTCTAAGCATTGCAAATTTCCCTCATATCTTTCTGTACACAGATACTTGCATAAATTCGATCAATGTCTGTCGCTAACAGCACAGAAGGAAGATCATGAAGGAAATAATCAAGAATAATAAGCAAAGTCATTCTTTTCAGGGCTTGGGAATGTAACTTTTTAAATGAACATGATTTATAACTTTTAATTCTAGATTTACTTAGATTAGTATTAAAATGTGATTTTGCTTTTCTGCATGATTTTTCTGTAAACCTATAACTTCTCTAATAAAATCTGTAATGTGATTTTGATCCTGAAAAAAAAAAAAAGATGTCCAGCTAATAGTAGAATAAACTGATTGATAAGTATGCTGGGTAGCAGAGAAAACATTAACCTAAGAATCAACTGCAGTTGAGTAGCAAAGTAAATATTTACTACATGTTGATTTACTTTTTCTCCAAACTGTTTACCAGAGCATCTAATGAGAACCAAATTATTTAAATTTCACTTTCTCTTCTCCCCTTTAACTACCCTCTAGTAATGTGTTAACAAGCAACAAAAGAGACCTATGGCGTGACAGGAGACACAGCTAGGACTCCTAGAATCACAGCATTTGCGTAGTTAGAACTAATTGAAAACAAGTTTTTTTTTAAACTGGAAACTAATATTTATGCATTATTTGAACAGCATCATGGAGAACTGCTTAATGATATATTTAACAGCAGAATAAGTGGAAATAGTTTAATTCCTATTTTAGTTATTATTTATATGTGCATGTGTTTGCATTTTTCTCATTCTTTAAAAGGAAATCATTGGTGGGATGTTGGATATAGAACCAAGACTTTGGAGGAAAGGAATACGAGAAAGCTTTGAGGACCAGAGGAAGAAGGCACTGCAGTTTGCTCAGTGGTGGAAACCATATGACTTCACCAAAAGTAAAAATTGTTGAAATGTACCTATCATTTTTTATTTCCCCTTTAGATCCTTTTCAGTTTTTATTTCCATCATCTAACTAAACAGCTGATCCTTAGGCTATAGGGAAAGAGGGTTATGGCAGCGAACTGCTGTGGGTCACTGATAACCCTCAGTTGCTTCTGTGGACTTCATTTTAGTAAACACAGAGTAAGATGAGATATATTGGATGACCTGCTCACGTTCCTGTTCTGTCCCTAATTCTTGGTGTTCTTAACTATTACAATTGATTGTAGAAAAGGTCTTCTCTGAAGGAATATCTAGGGCATAGCACATCACCAGTTCCAAGAGAGGTGGGTCTACTCCAAGGTTGTTAAGTCAGTTAACTGGCTTCTTTTGCATTTTTTTTAGAAAAGACTTGGCATATTTAGAATAACCAAAATTTCTTTTCAAAGGATTTTATAGAAGAGCTCTTCATTTTCAACCAGTATATAATATCACTGCTACTGTTTTTGTTAAAGGAAAAAGAATGTCCCAAAAGTAATAAAGAATTGATAATGAAAATATAACTCATGTTCATGCTTCAGGTTTGTTTTTATTTCTGTCCAGTATTATTTGTGTCTTTAAATTATTGTGATTTTAAAAATAAGTGTTCCAAATAACACAATTTACAGTTGTTTGGGGTTTGTAGAAGAATTAAAAATCTCATCTAGTATTATTTTTGGGTTAAATTGATTGTTTTAAAATTTCAAGAAATGATAGCATTCTAAATGTCAGGAGCACATTCTATTGTCTCCTACTTGATTGAAGGTACTAGATTTTTATTTGTTCTCATACTTGGTGTCAAGATAAAACCATATGCTTACAAAATATGGCCATAATGTGAGAGTGCCCCTACTTTAAAAATGTGTATTTATATATGAAGATATTTTTGTGGTAACCCTCTTACAGAGATTTTTTTGGGGGAAGCTGAACCTTGGTATTTTGTTATAAAATGTTATATACATAGAATCAGTAGTGAAGCATATTGAGAGTAACCACCTTCTACAGTTATTTTAATATTAGCATCCCATTATATCTTTAGTATATTAAAAAAGTTTTAAAAATATACTGTGTTTTTTCATTTCACATTTAAGTTGAAGTTTAATGGTTTCAGTATTTATGTATTGAATTTTAGTATATTTATCAAACTCATGCTTGATAATGTGTTTATTGCTGTTTTCAAACTGTATTTGGCTTTGTTCCAAGGTCTTGAAAAAACCTATAAAATTCATTCATTCAGCCAGTAAGTTAACTAACATTACTTTGCAGGGCACTGTGTAATGTGCTGGTGGTGCAAAGATAAACGTACTCAGCCTTAAATTATTTTACAGTTTAGTGGTGAAAGAAACATGTACAAAAATAATTATAGCACATTATGGGAAATATGTGCCAAGCATATTGGAGTACATTGCCGAAGGGCTATTTCACACCTCCCCTCTCTTCATTCTCAGTTAATGACCTTGCTTCCAATTTTACTGAGAAAATGTAGCAAACAGGAGGGAATTTCCACAACATCTTTTCAACATACCTGCATTTTTATCCATGTACACTACTTTTTTTCTCCTCTTGCTAACTGTAGATGAATTATTTTGTTGTTTTTTGCAAGGTTAGTCCACTCATTTGTGTACTGGATTTCTTTCATCCCTTCTCACTTACTCAGCTGGCCTTAATCTTTGTGTATTATTCATTTTTCCCTCTACAGGATCGTCCTATTAGCATACGAGAAAATTTTGTATCATATTCCCTGTAGCCTTTTCTCTTCTCCAGTTGACAGCAAAGTTCATTTTTTTTTTTTTTTTTTTAAATGCTGTTTCCTCTCCAACCATTCTCTTCTTGTCAATATAGTTAGCTTCATCCTCACCATTCTTCCACAATGTTCATGTGAAGGTCAACAGTAATTAATTCTCATGTTCATCTTACTGTACATATCAATATCATTAACATAATTGATCGTTTCCCCTTGTTGAAACCCTTTCTTCACTATGCTTCTAGAACACTGTCTCTTATTTATCCTTCTTCCTCACTGGCTGTACTCTGCCTTCTATGTCTCCTTTGCTGATTCCTCTTCAACTAGTCAACCTCTAAATGTTCAAATGTTCATTCTTAAACCTCAACTCTTCTCTACTACACTCACTCCCAAGGTAATTGCATCATTAAAATGGTTTTAAATACTATTTATGAGCTGGCTCATGTAGTCAACAACTATTTGAGTTTTGGTTATGTACCAGGCACTGTTCTGTGTGTGAGGGATACATTAGCGAATAAAACAAAAATCCCTGTCTTGGAGGAGCTTTCATTGTATCATGGGAGACAGACAATAAGTATTAGACCTAACAAATAAATAGCCTAGAGAATGTTAGAAGGTCATAAGTACTATGGAAGAAGGAGAAGTAGAAAAGGCAAATTTATATGTTTCTCCAGACCTCTTCCCTGAACTTAGACTCGTATATCCAAATGCCAGCTTGACATCTATACTCAGATATTTAATAGGCATCTGTAAAAGGCATGTCCAAAACTGACTCCTGATTTTTTCCTGTACTAGTTATTTATTGCCACATAACAAATTACTCCAAAACTTAGTGGCTTATAATAACAGCTGTTTTGTTATATTTCACAGTTTTGTAGGTGAGGAGTTTGGACAAAGCTTGGCTGAATAATTTTTCTCTGCTTCATGATGTTTGGGGCCTCGGGAAGTGTAGCTCAGACTTCTGGAGATGACTAGGGCTGTATGTTTACGGCCTCTGTTCTTTATGTAGCGTATGTTGGATCTGGAATGTTCAAAATGGCTCCTTCATTCGTGTCTGGGCACCTGGGCTGGAATGACTGGTATCATTCTCCACATTTGGCAATTTCAGGGTAGTTGAACTTACTATATGGCTTCTATTTTTTTTTCCCAGAGCACCGTTCCAATGGAGAATTCCAAGAGATAGGAGGTAGAAGCTCCTAGTCTCCTATGTCCTGGACACATAAATTGGCACAGCTTCATTTCTGGTGTATTATGTTTGTCAAAGCTGTCACAGAACCCACATTCATTCAAGAAGAGAGATTATAACCCTATCTCTTGATGAGAGGAATGTCAAATAATTTGGGGCTACCTTTAATCCACTGTAGTCCACCATTTGGCCACAAATTTACATTCTGCCCACATGAAAAATATATTCCTATCCTCTCAAGAAAATTAGGACATCAAGCTCATGCTGAAGGTTGAGGATCTCATCTAAATCAGGTCCAGATGGAGATACAGCTTCTTAGGTGGTTCCATGCAATCTGAAGACCTTTGAATTTAGAATGAAGTTTTGTGTAACCCCTCCACACACACCCCCCCCACACACACAACATAAAATGGTAAGAGGAGCTTACAATAATTACAATAGATAACAGTCAGCGAAAAAGTAGTAAAACAGAAGGTACATAGCAATCACTGTTCATTAGTAATTCTAAAATTTATTTGAGCACATCTTGCCGGTTTCTTGAGTAGGACCCCAGTCTTGTTTCTTAGGAATGATTCTCTGTGGCTCTTTGCTCTGCTGTCTGAGCTCTTAGATCAACCCCAAGTCATTCTTTTTCATAAAAAAAAAAACAAAAAACAAAAAAAAAACTCAATATCAAACACTGCTAGCCAAGATGAAGTAACTGCATTTAACCTCCTACCTGAAACAACTGATAAATGGGCATCATATGAATCATTGGGACATCTGGCAAAAAAGGTCAAGTGATTCCTAAGAGATGGGAAACTAATGAGATGAGCCTTATGATTGCCTTAGTACTACCTTTTCAGGTTGCAGTGCAGGGAGAGGAAACCCAGGCATATTCTATTGAACTACCAAGTTGAGATAAATGTATGAGTTGGGAGATGAAGACAGCAGGACAGAGTACTGGAGGAGAGAGTACAGACAGAAAGAGAACTGCCAAGGGCCCCCCTTCTGGTATTCAGCTAAGTACCAATCAGTGCATGCATGTGAGGAAATTACTCGAGGCCAGGCAAAGATCAACCTACCTGAAAGGTTTAGAGATAAATTCCCACCAGCTAGAATGATTCACTGGGAATGATTTTTTCTTCATTGTTTTGCAATAATTATCCCAAGACTGATAAATGGGCATCATATGAATCATTGGGACATCTGGCAAAAAAGGTCAAGTTGTGCCAAACAAATCTTACAAGTAAGTGGCAAAGGAATCAAACTTTCCAAGTAACTTAACTGCATCCCAGAACAAAGCTGAATAATATTTATAGGAATAAAAAATATCTGGTACTCACAATGTAAAATTCAAAATGTCTAGCAGCCAAAAATCACCAGGCATGCAAAGAAGCACTGAAATGGTAACGACATGGTAAATATGTAAGATTTTTTTTTCTTATTGCTTAAAGAAAAATTTTTTTAGGAAGTATTTGATTATTCAAACAGAAATAATGTAGGGTGGAGTTTTTAACATATGTAGAGGTAAAATATATGACAATAGCACAAAGAAGGGGAGGGGAGAAATAAAAGTATACTATTATAAGGTTATTATACTATACCTAAAGTGTTATAATATAATTGAAAGTAGACTGATTAAAGATGTATAATATAAACCCTAGAGCAAACCTTAAGATAAAGTATGAACAAAGATTTATACCCAGTAATCCAACAAAGCAGATAAAATGGAATCATATAAAAATAATCCAAATAAAAGCAAAAGAGTCTCTGGCTAAGCCAACTTGAAAGGTGAAATCACTGCCCTCCCCCCTACGTGGGATCAGACACCCAGGGGAGTGAATCTCCCTGGCAACATGGAATATGACTCCCGGGGAGGAATGTAGACCCGGCATCGTGGGACGGAGAACATCTTCTTGACCAAAAGGGGGATGTGAAAGGAAATGAAATAAGCTTCAGTGGCAGAGAGATTCCAAAAGGAGCCGAGAGGTCACTCTGGTGGGCACTCTTACGCACACTTTAGACAACCCTTTTTAGGTTCCAAAGAACTGGGGTAGCTGGTGGTGGATACCTGAAACTATCAAACTACAACCCAGAACCCATGAATCTTGAAGACAGTTGTATAAAAATGTAGCTTATGAGGGGTGACAATGGGATTGGGAAAGCCATAAGGACCACACTCCACTTTGTCTAGTTTATGGATGGATGAGTAGAAAAATAGGTGAAGGAAACAAACAGACAAAGGTACCCAGTGTTCTTTTTTACTTCAATTGCTCTTTTTCACTCTAATTATTATTCTTGTTATTTTTGTGTGCGTGCTAAAGAAGGTGTCAGGGATTGATTTAGGTGATGAATGTACAACTATGTAATGGTACTGTAAACAATCGAAAGTACGATTTGTTTTGTATGACTGCGTGGTATGTGAATATATCTCAATAAAATGAAGATAAAAAAAAAAAGCAGAAGAGGAAGATGAGATCAAAGTACAAATGGGTCAAATAGAAAACAAATAGCAAGATGATACAGTTAAACCTAAGCAAATCAGTAATCACTTTAAATACTCTAGCTATCCCAATTGAAAAGAAGAGATTGTCAGATTGGATGAAAAAGCAAGAATCAATTAAATGCTGCCTAAACAAAAATATGCACTTTAAATATAAAGACACAAATAGTTTTAAAATATAGGATTAAAAAGATATATCTTGCTAATAGTAATCCAAAAAAAAGCTGGAGTTGCTCTGTTAATACTAGACAAATTGGATTACTGAGCAAAAAATATTACTAGCTACCAAAGGGCATCTTTTCTTTTAGTCCTTTTCGTGAAGCCAAGACTTTCATAGACTGCAAGTGTTTGTAATCCCTTCCCTGTAAAATATTCTGATCTTCAAGGTAGTTTTTCTGTATTTTTACTCTTGCAGTGGGATTTCATTTTCTGGTGGTGATTTTAAATAAATTTTAGGCCCTCCAACAGTTCTCTTTTCCTTTATTCTCTGTGTAGTTTTTCCTTGGACTGCCCTTGCTTGCTACAAAGGCTTTAGGGAATGTGATTGATCATTTGCTTAGATTTGGTGCTTTTTCTTTTTTTTAGTTAATATGTAATTCGAAGTTTGGGTATATCTCCTTCTTATTAGGTTGAGGATATGGTTTTGTCTTGATTTATTTGTCCTTCCTGTTGTTCTGTATTGTTTCTGAAGAATATAGGGAGACAAAGGTATACATAGCTGCTGTTATCCTTTACTACCCAGAGTCTTCTCCTGTTCTCTCCTAAACATACCTGAACGAGACTTCCAATATAGCTATTTCTCTTTGGAAGCTTCTATGGCAGTGTTGATCCGATTGCCCAGTTCAAAGCAAACTAACCATAAGCACTATGTTCAGTTACCTTTTCTGAGGGACTGAAAATTGTGGACCATTACTTAAAACTCTTTTTACTTCGTTGGTGCTCCTATCTCTATTTACTTATTTCTCCCCAATTGTTGCTTATTGGTGTAATTTCTTGTTCCTTTTTCTTTATGCAGTCCTTAAATAAGTTCTCTACATAAAACAAAAAACAAAAACAAACAGTAAGCCACTTCAGACTCAACACAGCCAAAGAAAACACTTTTACCTCATTTCTAAATCTTTTCTTCCTCCAGTATTTCCACTTTTGGTGAATGAATCTATCTACAACCCAAGATTCCAAGCCAGAAACCTGAGAGTCCTCTTTCACACCTTCTGCTCTTACATCTTCCACATTTAATCAATAATCGTAACCTGAACACTATATTTTCTTGACACCTTCATATATCCTTCCTATTGTCTTTGGTGTGGCCTCACTTCAGACCCCCATTATCTCTGTTCTGGATCTCAGTAATAACCTAACTATTGTTTCACCTTCCACATGACCATTAAAATTAGCTCTTTAATGATCTTTTCAACTAATTCTCTTCAATCATTCAAAAATACACGAGAGAAAAGGTTTTTGATGTTACTTCATCGTGCTTTTCTATTGTCGTCTTCTCTTTCCATCTCACTCCCTCTCCCACTCAGTGGGAATCATAACAAATTACTTCAGTTCCCTTCACATAGCATACTACTTAGCCTCTGTACCTTTGTTTATGTTGTTCTGTTTACTTTTCACACACATACACACACAAACACAGAGGGATATACCAATTTTGAACATCTGATTTAGTCCAGATGTTAACCTTCTCTGTGGAATCTTAACTGACATCATTGGTAGAATTAACCACTTTTTCTCCCTTGTGCACCAGTTGCTGTACCAGGTACAACATTCTAATGTATCAACTATAAGACTTTATTTGTTTACACGTCTACGTCTATGTAAACTAGTATTGGTACCTGAAATATAGTAGGCTCTCAGTCAATATTTGAGTGAATTATTAAACACTATGGGCACTTTAAAAGACAAGATGACGGTTTTCTAAGGTTTGCTTTGCCTTCTACCTGATCCAAGACTTGACCATTGGTATGTAAATGTAAAAATACTTTATATAGTATTTTTGGTCAGTGGGTTCTTGATGTTTCTGCAGGTTACATGTGAGTTTACTTTTACCTGCAAAAATAATTCTGAGTCTAGAAACACAAATAAGTAATTGAAAGGGATATCTCAGAACTAAGAGAGGAATTACCAAAGGAGAGAAGAAGCATTGAGATCAAGCAATATTTGATAAAATTCAGGCAATGTCCTCAGGTGCTTTTGGATACAGAAATGTCTCAAGGGCCATTAACATGATCTTCAAGAAACTTCTGCTGGTATTCTTATCTGCTGGAGCAAATGTGATTGAGACAGGTGCATAACATTTTAAAAGTATAAATTGTTAATTCTTTTGTGTAATTTAGTATATTATTAAAATATTAAACAGCATTAAGTTTAATCTCACATAAAACACTTAGTATTGTTTCTCTTTCTGCTCTAAAATTAACTCAATTAGGAACTCATTATATAAGTAGACAAACATAGACTTTAGTCACTTTCTAGAGCAAATATTGTGAAGGATGTTTTATTACTACATGACATTTTATGATGTTAGTTTAACTATAACTTTGTATTGGGAGAAATCCCAGCTTGTATACTTAAGTCCAATAAAGGTGTTATTTTTAATGTATAGATATACTAATACAGGAAACTAGAAAATGAATACAATTCCTCACAAATACCTACTTTATTATTCAGTAATTTTTCATGAGAATATTGCTATTTGAGAGAAAATCATGCATGTCTAAACCTTTAATTCTTCCAATTACATAATTTTGTATGCCTATTTTTAAATACCATTGTATGTTTTTTCTTTAGTTGTCATTTTAATTTCAGCTCGTCACTGCATTTCTCCCAGTATGAAAAGCATAAAGAATTCAGTTGAATACTTTCTAGAGGGAAAATGCAGTTGTTGTGAGTGTAAACCTAGGAGCCACATGCTATTACCCTTTGTAGCTTTGTATAAAACTTGAATTTCCTATCCATTCTGCTCAAATTAAGAATATAAAATAAACATTGTCTAGGTCAGACAGAAGATGGCAGCATAAAGGGGAGTAGAAGTTAGTTAGTCCCCATGGAACAACTAATAAACAACCAGGAACAACTAGTAAATAATCTGGAATAAGTGCTGGGGGACAACCATGACTGTATACATCATACACTAACCTGGATTGGGAGGAATGCCTGAGATTGCAGCATAACATCTGTAAGTAAAAACTGCGGACCTGAGCCGGGAGCCCCTCCCCCCCATGGCAGCCCAAACTGCAAAGCCTTGCTGTAGTAGAAAGTAGCACTCTCTGCACAAGCAAATATATATCAGTCCAACTCCAGTGGGGGCTTTAATTAACAAATCTGGACTGCTCAATACAAGCTACAAATTCCCAACAAGCAGACAGAGGCTTTTAGTGACAACCGAACTTTAAGAGCTGGAAGATTTCTCTGTCCCAGGAGGGAGAGCCCAGAGGACCAGGTGCTATCTCTAGCTGACGGGTGAAATGGGGGGCAGTGAACTGCCCCTGAAAGGGGGCTTTCTGTCCCTTTTTTTCTCTCTCAACCTGAGATGTTCAGTGGAGAAAGCTTCAGCAATTTTCATTTCCCAGTGCTCTGACCCAGACAAGGGTGGACATAGCAGAGTCAGAGAGACAAAGAACCTATTTAAATGCAGATGATAACTCCCTAGGGGGTGTTTCTTCCCTAAGAGGAAGGAGGTGATGCCCAGATCTATTACCCACCTTCCATTCAAAACCAAATCCTAGAGCCTGAGGGAAAAGAGCCAAAACAGAAACTAAGAGGGCCACACCTCCTTATACCAGTCAGGAAGGACAGGCTGACAGGTGCCACCTACTGGGCAGGTTAGGAAAAGCACAGTGGCTTGAGGCCTTACAGGTGTCTCAGTCTTCTAAGACACACCCTCAGGGAAACCTGATATTGAATATTGCCCCCTTCTGAGAGCTGAGCCCTTTCTGGTCTGGGAAACCCTGCTTGGGGTATCCAAGGAAACGAGATGCCTAGACAACAGAAAACTACAACTTACGCTAAGAAAAATGAAGTTATGGCCCAGTCAAAGGAACAAACTTACACTTCAACTAAGATACAGGAATTGAAACAACTAATGCTAAATCAATTCAAAAAGTTTAGGGAAGATACGGCAAAAGAGAGGAAGGGTATAATGAAAACACTGGGTGTACATAAGGTAGAAACAGATAGTTTGAAAAAACAACTGGCAGAATCTATGGAAATGGAAGGCACAATGCAAGAGATGAAAGACGCAATGGAGGCATGCATCAGCAGATCTCAAGAGGCAGAAGAAAACACTCAGGAACTGGAGAACAAAACACCTGAACTCCTACACACAAAAGAACAGATAGGGAAAAGAATGGAAAAATATGAGCAATGTCTCAGAATGACAATATGAAACACATAAATGTATATGTTGCGGGTGTCCCAGAAGGGGAAGAGAAGGGAAAAGGGGCAGAAGCAATAATAGAGGAAATAATGAAAATTTCCCATCTCTTATGAAAGACATAAAATTACAGATCCAAGAAGCACAGTGTACCCCAAACATAATAGATCTGAATAGGCCTATGCCAAAATACTTAATAATCATGTTATCAAATATCAAAGACAGAATCCTGAAAGCAGCAAGAGAAAAGGAATCCATCACATACAAAGGAAGCTTGATAAGATTATGTATGGACTTCTCAGTGGAAACCATGGAGGCAAGAAGGAAGTGGGGTGATATATTTAAGATACTGAAAGAGAAAAACCATCAACCAAGAATCCTATCTCCAACAAAACTGTCTTTCAAATATGAGGGAGAGCTTAAAATATTCTCTGACAGGCAATGACAGAATTTGTGAACAAGATACCTGATATACAGGAAATATTAAAGAGGGCACTACAGACAGATAGGAAAAAACCGGAGTGAGAGGTTTGGAACACAATTTTGGGTGATGGTAGCACAGCAATGTAAGTACACTGAACAAAGATGACTGTGAGTATGGTTGAAAGAGGAAGGTTAGGAGCATGTGGGGCACCAGAAAAAAAGAGGAAAGATAAAGACTGGGACTGTATAACTCAGTGGAACTGGAGTGCTCAACAATTATTATAAATGTACAAATATATTTTTACATGAGGGAGAACAAATGAATGTCAACCTTATAAGGTGTTAAAAATAGAGTGGTATTGGGGGAAAAATACAATCAATGCAAACTAGAGACTATAATTAGCAGAAACATTGTATTCTGCTTCTTTAATATAAGAAAGGCAATATACCAAAGCTAAATGCATGTAAGAGGGGGACATAAGGGAGCTGTGTGGGACTCTTGGCATTGGTGATGTCTGACTCTTTATTCTACTTTGCTTTAATTCTACCTTTCTTTTTATTGCTTCCTAGCTGTCATGTTTTTTCCCCTCCTTTTTTTTCTTCTCTTTTTCTTTTCTCTCTCTCCCTTCTTTGACTCTTTCTCTTTTGTAGAAGAAATGGAGATGTCCTTATATAGATAGTGATGATGGTGGTGAATACATAAATATGTTACTATACAGGGAACCATCGGTTGTTTACTTATGACAGAATTTATGGCAGGTGAACAAAACTATTTTAAAAAAATGGGTTGATGAAGAAACCTTGAGGGCACTCTATTGAGTGAAATAAGACAGACACATAAGGACAAATATTGCAGGGTCTCACTGATATGGACTAATTATAATATGCCAACTCATAGACACGAAGTATAAGTTACCAGGATATAGAATGAGCCTAAGGAATGGGGAGTGGTTGCTTATTATGAGCAGAATGTTCAACTAGATTGAACTTAAATGTTTGGAAATGGATAGAGGTGATAGCGTGTTGTGAGAATAACTTAACAGTGCTGAATGGTATGTGAATATCGTGGAAGGGTAAGCTCAGAGTCACGTATGTCACCAGAAGGAAAGTTGGAGGTTAAAAGATGGGAATGTATAAAACAGTGAATCTTGTGGTGGACAATGTCTGTGATTAACTGTGCAAATATTAGAAATCTCTTTCATGAACCAGAGCAAATGTATGACACTATAACTAGAAGTTAATAATAGAGGGGCATATAGGAAAAAATGTATACCTATTGCAAACTATATATTACAGTTAGTAGTATTTTGACATTTTTTCATCAACAGTAACAAAGGTACTATACCAATACTATGAGTCAATAATGGAGGGGGAGTGTGGTTAGGGGTCTGGGAGGATTTGAGTTTCCTTTTTTTTTCATCTTTGTTTCTTTTCTAGAGTAATGAAAATGTTCTAAAAATTGAAAATGATGGTACTGTGGGCAATTGATTGTAAACTTTGGATCTTTGGATAAATGTATGGTATGTAAACAATCTCAATAAAAAATAGCATTGTCTAAACTCAAAAATATTGTGTGGATTGATTAGTATAATAAGGGTCTTTTAAGATACACATAGAGTTTAAGTATATAAAACCAGCTCTTGATTATACATTTAAAAACAATTGAGAAGTAAAATCTACCATATAAATTAGTACAATTAAGAATGGATTGATTATATCTTAGCTATATGGCCTTGTACTTCATATTTGTTTACATACTCCTTTTAGGTCCTTTGCTTTTTCATTGTTCTCTAGTTTTCAAAAACTGAAAATAATGTTATTGTGCATTATAAATGCAACATTCCTGATTTTATATACAAATAAATTGATTCAAGGACGACCTTTAATTAGTGAAGAGTCTAAATTTTCCAGTCTGATATAAAGCAATAAAATTGTATTACTTTAAAGCAGTAACCAAAAACAGCTGCTAAAAGGTTTAGAAAAGACTAGCTGGACTGGCCAGAATGTTTTGTTCTTGGGCAGATGACTCTACTACAAATAGTTCAGTCCCTCCATGTAGCGGTCAGATGATTGAGTTCTAGCTAATCGGAATGTTAGTAGAAGCCTTACACCTTAAAAGAAAGTACACAGACACAGTTCTGCATGCTCTTACCTCTTCTGCTGTTGGATGCAGACAAACATGGTGACCTTGGAAGCCACATAATGAAAATGGTGGAGCCTAAAGATGGAAGGAGCTTGGGACCCTGAATCACATCTAAGAACATAACCAACCCATCAGTAGCACCTACTTTGGACTTTATGAGAGCAAACAAATTAACTTCTATCATGTTAGAGCCATTATTAATTTTTAATTTTGTTAGAGCAGCCTATGCTACCTTAGTTAATAAAAAATTGGTACCTTGAAAGTAGAGGTTTCTGAACAAAAACATTTAAGATATGTGGCATTGACTTAGGGTGGTAAAGTTGAGTTAAAGTAAGCAACACTAATAAAGATGTATTTATATTTTCACAGCTAAACTTAAATTTCACATATATGGTATTTCACAGCACAAAGAGAGGAGCAACCACTGTTTTCAAGTGCAGCCTTCTGTAGTGTACATGATACCCAGGGTCTTTCTTTAACTTATGGATAGTCCTTAAAATGTAATGATAAACAGAGTTCTGTTTCCGAATTTGCTTATATTCGCTCCTTTGGACATGAATTATTCACTTTACTTGAGACCAATTTGTTCATTTGTATAGTGTAGCTTTAATAATCAATTCATATTTAGCCATTGGGTTGTATATTGTGATAACTACTTACTGTTCCTTTAAGGAATTAGATAAAATAAATACTGTCATTAAAATTTCAACTGTGAAAATGATTTTTAAATGTTGATTTAGTGTTAACTTTAAAAGGGGAATATCATTTTATGTATGAAGAATTATTTAAAGTATAGTAGGGAGGTCAAACAGAGAACTTTTTTCAAGTGGAATTATAGATGACATAAAATCTTTACACAAGTAATGTAAAAAGGAGAAATGAAAAATGAAAACATTGATTTCTAGCCTCATAGCAGTATCCATCAGCAGGTAAAGAGCAAGTGAACTAGTTTTGTTGATTTTCTTTCTTTGTAGGTGGGTATTTCTTGGTTTGGCAGATCCTTGAGGGCCCAGCACAGATGCTAGCGTAGACTTTTGCTCTCTCAGCTGCAATGGCTTCTAATCTCACATCTACTGGGAGGTAAGAGCCAGTGCACCTTTTTTTTGTATTTATTATTATTTTTTATTTCTCCTTTCTCTTTTTTGTTCCATTTGGTCTGGTAGATCCTTGAGGGACCAGTATAGATGCTGCCCCAGGTTTTGATCTCAATAGCAGCAACTTTTGACTTCCCACTGACATTACACCTTCCCCCCCGCCCATTTTCTGTCTTTTGGTGGGTGTTTTGGTAGTATTTTTTTTTTTTAATTTTCTCTCGTTCACACCTTTCCTTTCTTTCTTCCTTTTTTTTCTTCCTTCTTGTTTCTGGTTTGGCAGAATGAGGAGTGGAAGAACTAGGTTTCCAGAGTAATCACAACACAATATTCAGAATATCCACTTCTCAACAAAAGATTTGAAAAACATACAAGATAGGAAAGCATGGCTGAGTCACAGGAAATAAAAAAATTGATGGAAACTGTTCTGAAGGAGGCACAGACTCTGGAATTACTAATCAAGAATCTTAGATCAGCTCTTAGATAGTATCAATGAATTAAAGGGAAACATGGACAAAGAACTAAAGGAAACTGGTAAAATAACATGAACACAAGGAGAATTTCAGTAATGTGATAGAAATTACAAAGAACCAAATGGAGTCTGGAGTTGAAAAGTACAGAAACTGAAAAGAAAAAATCAGTAAAGAGGTTAAGCAGATTAGAGGAGTCAGAAGAAAGGATCAGTGAATTTGAAGATTAGACAATTGAAATTGTCTGGTTAGCAAAGTAGACAGAAAAAAAACCTGAACAACATTACAACATCAAGCATAACAACATATGCATCATATGAGTCCCAGAAGGAGAAAGAAATAAAAGATCAGAATAAATATTTAGAGAAAGAATGGCTGAAAATTTCCCAAATCTGATTAAAGGTAAGAATTTTTAATAATATAAAAATCCACGATGCTCAAGGAACACGAAGCAGGATGAACAGAAAGAGATATATGGTATGACACCGTATATTCACACTGCCAAATGCTGAAGATAAAGACAGAATTGGAAATACAAGAGAGAAACAATTCCACTCATATAAGGGATCTTTAATAAAATTAATGTACAATTTCTCAATAGAAACCAGGGAGGCCAGAAGGCAGTGGGAGGAAAAAATTACTTTTACTTGTTATCTGGCTTAAAATTCAAATGCTAAAAAATCATCTTAGTTTTTAAGATTCAGTCCATCCTCCAAGGCAGCTAGTAAAGAGCCAATGACTGTATGAAAAAATTGGGGTGTTCTGGAGACCAGAAGCATATCGTACACCAGCCAGGGATGAGCGGAAGAAAGAGATTGATAAATCACAATGAAAAGCTGTGAGTAGATCTCTCCAAGCTGTGGAGGCTGGTGCCCATCACCCACTGACACAACAGGCTTCCTTAGGAGCCACTTCCTGACTGGACATAGAAGCCCTCTCTCCTAGGATTGGGGGCCCAGCTGGGCAATGATTGTGGCTTTTTATTAGCAAACTTGGATGGCAGGGAAACCAGCAATGATCACAATTAAATTTTCCATGTTGTGTTTCAACCACTCTCCCAGCAGGGGAAGGAGCAGGGTAGACAGAGAGACACACACAGTCACTTTTTGGGGTGATAGAGGTCAGTTTGCTGAAGGATGGCTCTTCCCCAAGAAAAGTGAGAGACAGGGCTGGGCACCAACTCTGGCTCTTGACTGGCAAATCTGGGGTGCTGGATTCCAGCTGTGAGATCAGCTACATTCTTAAACAGTCCTTTAAAAGAAAGCAGTTGGCAGCCTCCATTTCAGCCCTGTCTCCAGCAGGGGAGGAAGTGGGGCTAATTGAGAGGCACAGTTATCTCTCTGGGCTGCGGAGACAGGTTGTAGAAGGCTGGCACTTCCCCAAGAAAAGGAGTGGGGGACGAGGCCCAGCACAGTTTGAAGCTGTTGTTTAGAGAATTCAGATCCCAGGGTCTGGGATCCCAGCAAGTTTCAAACCTCAAAAAGCAGCTGGCAGCCTCTACCTCAACCACACCATCCAGCAGGGGCAGAGTCAGCCGAGAATTAAGAGCACAGTACAATCTTATGACTGTGGGGAACAGTTTGATGAAAATTGCCATCTGGGCAGGACAGGAAAAGCACAAAATTAGGAGACTTTGTAGACAAGACTGGCATCCTTCCAGATTTCCTCCCCAGAGCACTTTGGAACTGATCTACACCCCCTTTGTTGGTCCTGGGCCTGTTTTGACTGGGGAAAATGGACTTGGGTAGGTCCTCTTTAGGGGAACACTCCTTCCAGAATCAGCCCTCCAGTGAAAGTAACTAGAGATAATGAAAGGAGTGTTAGAAATATACAGAGGCAAATAAAAAAACAAACAGAACAAATCAACTTTCCTGAAGGAGGAAGAGTGAAAAGGAAGCTTTTTCCTGGGGGTAAAACCATTGCACAAATAGTGCAATCTCAAAACTCATACCATATATGTGGGGCAAGAAGTAGAAAAATAAGAGCTGAAAAATTCTGATCAGTTAAGTATGAGCTATTCTAAAGGTCTAGAATAAGTTGAACCAAGTGTCAAAGAAGTGTTACAGCACAAAGCCAATCAACACAGAACCCATAGGCAAGAGAGAGAAACCAACTGCCAGAATAAACTAATCAAGATAATCAGATGCCTAGATACCAGCAAATAAAATCACAAGAAGTATGAAGATATGGTCCAGTCAGAGAACAAACTTAAACTTCAGATGAGATACAGGAGGTGGTACAACTAATTATTGATGTGTAAACAAAGCACCTAAATCAATTCAAGGAGAAGAAAGAAAACGTGGCAAAAGGGATAAAGTATATAAAGAAGACACTGGTGATCGTAAAAAGAATTTGAAAGCATGCAAAAACAAAACAAAAAACCTTATGGGATTGAAGGGCACAATGGAAGAGAAAAAAATACAGTGGAGACATACAACGGCAGATTTGCAGAGGCAGAAAGGACCAGCAAACTAGAGGATAAGGCCTCCAAAATATTAAACACAAAAGAACAGATGGAAAAAAATGGAAAAATTTGAGCAGGATCTCAGGGAATTGAATGACAGCATAAAGCACACAAACATAAGTATCATGGGTATCCCAGAAGGAGATGAGAGGGGAAAAGGGGCAGAATATCCCTGTCACATGTCAAAGACCAAGAATTCTGAAAGCAGCAAGAGAAAAGCAATTCATTATATACAAGGGAAGCTCTGTAAGACTAAGTGCTGATTTTTTGTCGGACACCATGGAGGCAAGAAGGCAGTGGTATGACATATTTTAAGTACTGACAGAGAAAACTGCCAGCCAGTAATTCTATATCCAGTAAAACTGTCTTTCAAAAATGTGGGAGAGTTTAAAATATTCACAGATAAACACAAAATGAGACAGTTCATTAACAAGAGACCTGGTCTATGAGAAATACTAAAGGGAGTGCTTCAGGCCTATAAGAAAAGACAGGAGAGAGAGCTTTTGTGGAGAGTGTAGAAATGAAGCATATCAGGAAGGGGTAACTAAAAGGGTAGAAAGAAAGAATAAGACATGACACATGAAAGTCAAAGGATAAAATGGTTGAAGAAAGTACTGCCTTTGCAGTAATAACATTGAATGCTAATGGATTAAACTCCCCAATCAAAAGACATAGATGTCAGAATGGCTTAAAAAATATGATCTATCTATATGCTGTCTAGAAAAGACTCAGTTTAGTGCCAAGGACACAAATAGGTTGAAAGTGAAAGGCTGGGAAAAGATATTCCACACAAACAGTAACCAGAGAAGAGCAGAGGTAGCTATACTAATATCAGACAAAACAGACTTTAGATGCAAAACTGTTAAAAGAAACAAAGAAGCACACTATATATTAATAAAAGGGTCAATCCATCAAGAAAAAAATAGCAGTCATAAATATTTTTGTACCTAACCATGGTGCCCCAAAATACATGAGGCAAACACTGGCAACACTGAGGGGAGGAATAATTGTCTTGACAGTAATAGTTGGAGACTTCAATGCACCACTCTCATCAATAGATAGAACATGTAGACAGAGGATCAATAAGGAAACAGAAAACTTGAATGATATGATCTAATAGACATTTATACAACATTGCACCCCAAAATAGGATATCCATTCTTCTCAAGTGCTTATAGCTCATTCTCCAGAATAGAACACATTTTGGGTCATGAAACAGGTCTCAATAAATTTAAAACCACTGAAATTATACAAAGCACTTTCTCTGATCATAATGAAATGAAGCTGGAAACCTTTAATAGGTGGAGGACTGGAAAATTCACAAATTTATGGAGGTTAAACAACACACTCTTAAACAATCAGTGGATTATAGAAGAAATTACAAGATAAATCAGTAAATATAATGAGACAAATGAAAATGAGAACCCAACATTTCAAAATTTTTATGACAGAAAACTTCTAGGGAACAAATTAATACATATTGGGACAGAATCCATCAGACAGAAGTAGGAGGTTCTAAACAGTTCAGTTAGATTGGTCAGATCCAGGTGACTTCCAAGGCTTCTACAATTCTGTGTCTCTAAGAATGGCCTACACACAAAAAAGTTCCATTTTACTAGGTTATTCTCTATCAGACATCTGTTTTGGAAGTGATCCAGTCCCGGAAGGCAGTCACTATAGTATAAACACCAGGCTTATTAGGTTGGCTGCATTCATCTTCCCAGCTCATTGTTTCAGCAAGGTACCGGATATCTGTAGCATCTGAACTAACCATGGTCCTCCAGAGTCACCCTTTCATTGGAGTCTCAGAAGGTGAAGAGAAAGAAGGTGGGGCTGGTATGCATCTCTTTGTCCTTGCAAGGAGCCAGCACATAACATACTCAGAGTTATGGCATCATTGTAAACTTGAGGTTTGTTGCATATTTTAGTGTCTATGAGATCCACTTGAACTTGCCAAAGATGATTTTGACTGTTACCATCATTTTGCAGTGCTTCAAGTCCTGTCACAAACATCTGATCACCTGGGTTGAACTCATGGAAGCATCAGGGAGACAAATTCTGTGTACTGCATTTCTGTAAGGAACAGGTTTAGAAAGCTCTGTGGTGAAATGTCATAGTCATGTGATAGATAATTGTGTTTTTCATGGACAATTATCCTCCTGAGGCCATGTTTCATTTTTGGAGGCTTTATTTTTACTCCAAAGGAAGCAGTCCATCTTGCTGGGTCCTTATACATTCTAAAGCAGTGAGCAGCACTCACAAGCCATGTGCCATTAATTAAAGTTTCTCCACAGCAATGGTTCCTATCCCATTGCAGGCTAACTGGCTATGGCCATTCACCCTCTTCAACCTCTGTCCCACCAGTGATCCTCAGACTCTGGCTTGTAGATTTATTATTTAGTGTTCCACAGCAATTGTTCAGATAGTTGTCCATTTCTGTCTTGTTGATTTTTTTTTAATTTCAACTGATTCAGGATCTACTTTAGAAATTGGTCCTACAGCATCTTGAATTTTCTGTGTAGAAAATGTTGAATATATATTTATATTTATATTTTTATTTAGTTTTGTACTTATATTTATGGTTTCAGGATCCTCAGAGTGAAATCTAAAAATCAGCAGCATGTGAGCCAACACTCCATGTTCCTCTTGAAGGAGTTATGGTTCCATGGTGGTGATGGACTAGGAAAGATGGAAGTTAGTGCTACACCACCATTGTTATTTAACATTGTGCTGGAAGTTCTAGCTGAGCAATTAGGCAAGAAAACGAAATAAAAGGCACCTAAATTTGAAAGGAAGTAAAACTTTCACTGTTTCCTACATGTAGAAAGTCCCAAAATAATCTACAACAAAACTACTAAAACTGCTAATTAAGTTCAGCAAAGTGGCAGGATACAAGATCAACACTCAAACATCAGTAGTGTTTCCATATACTAGTAAGGAGAAATCTGAGGAGGAAATCAAGAAAAAAAATTCTATTTACAATAGCAACTAAAATAATCAAATATTTAGAAATAAATTTAACCAAGATGTAAAGGACCTATAAACAGAAAACTACAAAATATTGCTAAAAAAGTAAAATAAGACCTATATAAATGGAAGGACATTCTTTGTTCATGAATTGGAAGACTAAATATCTTAAGATGTCAATTCTACTCAAATTGATTTACAGATTCAACGTGATCCCAATCAAAAAGTCCAACAGCCTACTTTGCAGAAGATGGCAGTTAGGAGAGACAGGGCAAAAAAACACCTCTGTGAAAAATGCTAGATAAAAGTCAGAAAGTGACTCAGAACACCAGTTCCAGTGATGCATCAGCTGGACAAGGTCTGCTAAATCCACAGGGACCATGCACTTGGTGAAATCAGGAGCCTGCATTCTGAAACAAGTAAGCTTGCTGAATATCTGGCAGCCATGCTGTGGTTTGGGGAAACTGTGGGTTGGCATTTGGAGTTGGACTATTTTTTTTTTTTTAAACCCAAAAGTGGCTGCAGATATGGCAGCAAGAACCGCACAGTGAAGTGTGGCAGGAATGGCATCCCCACAGCCTGTGGGTACGCCTCAGTGTCTGGAGTGGATGATAGCCTTTCACACATCCACTGCTAATTGTCTTGGAGCAAGGAAGGCAGAGATTAGCCAAAAGGGGAAAAAACCATGACCCTTAGAGCCATCTTCCCAGTGGGTTGGGAACGCTCCTGCCCAGCGCTGGCACCACAGCCCAGAGCTGTGCCAAAAAACCCAGCACGACAGGAAATGTTTCCAGCAATGCACACACACACCACAATATCAGGTGTGGACAATAGCCTTTCACACACCCACAGCTAATTGTTCCAGAGCTAGGAAGGCAGAGCTGTGCGAAAAGAGGGAAATTAACATGCCCCATACAGCCATCCTTTCAGCAGGCTGGGAACACCCCTACATGGCCCTGCAGCCCAGAACTTCCCTTGAGGGACAGCATGCACTTGTGACATAGCACAGCATTCCCTCAGCAGAGGCCCTAGAGGGCTCAGCTTGGAAGAGGGACCGACTCAGAAGTCCCAAGGACTATACACTAATACCAAGGACTTGTGGGTCAGTGGCAGAGACAAACTGTGGTGAGACTGAACTGAAGGTTTAGACTCTTGCAACAGCCTTAAATCTCCAGGAACACCTGGGAGGTTGATTATTAAAGCCGCCCTCCCTCCCTAACCACTCAGACACACACCCCACATTCAGGGTGGAAAGCACCAACTACCACGCAAATCTAGTGCACCAATTGGACCCACACAAGAATCAGACCCCCACAAACCACAAAGAAAAAGTTGGGGAGAACTGGCTTGAGGGGAACAGGTGGCTAACAGACGCCACATGCTGGTTAAAGTGTACACCACCAAGCTGTAGATATGGCAAATTAGAGATAAGTCTTTGAATTAGCCTACATATCCTAAAAGAACCCTATCAAGTTAAGCAAATGCCACGAGGCCAAAAGCAACAGAAAATTTTAAAGCATATGAATAAGCCAGACAATATGGATAACCCAAACCCAAACACCCAAATCAAAAGATTAGAGGAGACACAGTACTTGGAGCAGTTAATCAAAGACCTAAAGGCAAACAACGAGAGCAAGGCACAGGATATAAAGGACATGAAGAAGACCCTAGAAGAGCATAAAGAAGAAATTGCAAGGGTAAATAAAAAGATAGATGATCTTATGGAAATAAAAGAAACTGTCGACCAAATTAAAAAGATTCTGGATATGTATAGTACAAGACTAGAGGAAGCTGAAAAATGGATCAGCGACCTTGAGGACCACAGAAAGGAAAATGAAAGAACAAAAGAAAGAATGGGAAAAAAAACTGAAAAAATCAAAATGGACCTCAGGGATATGATAGATAATATAAAATGTCCAAATATAAGACTCATTGGTGTCCCAGAAGGGGAAGAGAAGGGTAAAGTTCTAGAAAGAGTATTCAAAGAAATTGTTGGGGAAAACTTCCCAAACCTTCTATACAACATAAATACACAAAGCATAAATGCCCAGCGAACTGCAAATAGAATAAATCCAAATAAACCCACTCCAAGACATATTCTGATCAGACTGTCAAATACTGAAGAGAAGGAGCAAGTTCTGAAAGCAGCAAGAGAAAAGCAATTCACCACTTACAAAGGAAACAGTATAAGACTAAGCAGTGACAACTCATCGGCCACCATGGAGGTGAGAAAGCAGTGGCATGACATATTTAAAATTCTGAGAGAGAAAAATTGCCAAACAAGAATTGTTTATCCAGCAAAGCTCTCCTTCATATTTGAGGGAGAGCTTAAATTTTTCACAGAAAAACAAATGCTGAGAGGTTTTGCTAATAAGAGACCACCCTATTTGAGATACTAAAGGGAGACTTATTGACAGAGAAACAAAGAAAGGAGAGAGAGATAGGGAGAAAGGTTCAGTTCTAAAGAGATTCAGTATTGGTTCATTAAAGGACATTAAGAGAGAGAGGGAAAAAATATATCTGATAAACATAAACCAAAGGATAGGATGGCTGATTCAAGAAATGCCTTTACAGTAATAACATTGCATGTAAATGGATTAAACTCCCCAATTAAAAGACATAGATTGGCAGAATGGATCAAAAATATGAACCATCAATATGTTGCATACAAGAGACTCATCTTAGACACAGAGACACAAAGAAATAGAAAGTGAAAGGATGGAAAAAAATATTTCATGCAAGCTACAGCCAAAAGAAAGCAGGAGTAGCAATATTAATCTCAGATAAAATAGACTTTAAATTCAAGGATGTTAGAACAAAGAAGGCCACTACATACTAATAAAAAGGACAATTCAACAAGAAGAAATAACAATCGTAAATGTTTATGCACCCAATCAAGATGCCACAAAATACATGAGACAAACATTGGCAAAACTAAAGGAAGCAATTGATGTTTCCACGATAATTGTGGGAGATTTCAACACATCACTCTCTCCTATAGATAGATCAACCAGACAGAAGACCAATAAGGAAATTGAAAACCTAAACAATTTAATAAATGAATTTGATTTAACAGATATATATATAGAACATTACATCCCAAATCACCAGTATACACATTCTTTTCTAGTGCTCATGGAACTTTCTCCAGAATAGACCATATGCTGGGACATAAAACAAGCCTCAATAAATTTAAAAAAATTGAAATTATTCAAAGCACGTTCTCTGACCGTAATGGAATACAATTAGAAGTCAATAACCATCAGAGACTTAGAGAAGTCACAAATACCTGGATGTTAAACAGCACACTCCTAAACAATCAGTGCATTAAAGAAGAAATAGCAAGAGAAATTGCTAAATTTATAGAAACGAATCAAAATGAGAACACAATATATCAAAACCTATGGGATGCAGCAAAAGCAGTACTGAGGGGGAAATTTATAGCACTTAATGCATACATCAAAAAGGAAGAAAGAGTTAAAATCAAAGAACTAATGGAGCATCTGAAGAAGCTAGAAAATGAACAGAAAACTATTTCTAAACCAAGTAGAAGAAAAGAAATAACAAGGATTAAAGCATTAATGAATGATATAGATAACAGAAAAACAATAGAGCGAATAAATAACACCAAGAGTTGGTTCTTTGAGAAAATCCACAAGATTGACAAGCCCCTAGCTAGACTGACAAAATCAAAAAGAGAGAAGACTCATGTAAACAAAATAATGAATGAGAAAGGTGACATTATTGTGGATCCCAAAGAAATTTAAAAAATTACAAGAGGATACCATGAATAACTGTATGCCAACAAACTGGATAATGTAGAGGAAATGGACAATTTCTTGGAGACATATGAACAACCTAGACTGACCAGAGAAGAAATAGAAGACCTTACTGACCAATCACAAGCAAAGAGATCCAATCAGTCATCAAAAAACTTCCCACAAATAAATGCCCAGGGCCAGATGGCTTCACAGGGGAATTCTAAACTTTCCAAAAAGAACTGACACCAATCTTAATTAAACTCTTTCAAAACATTGAAGAAAACGGAACACTACTTAACACATTTTATGACGCTAACATCAATCTAATATCAAAACCAGGCAAAGATGCCACAAAAAAGGAAAACTACAGGCAAATCTCCCTAATGAATATAAACGCAAAAATTCTCAACAAAATATTTGCAAATCAAATCCAAAGACACATTAAAAAATCATACACCATGACCAAGTGGGCTTCATTCCAACAGCCTACTTTGCAGAAATGAAATTATGAAATTTATTTGGAAGAGTAAATGGCCCTGAATAGCCAAAAACATCTTGAAAAAGAACAAAGTTGGAAGACATACTTTCTGAGTTTAAGGCATATTACAAAGTTACAGCATGGTCAATGAGCATGGTGCTGGCATAATGATAGACATATTGATCAATAGAATCAAATTGAGAATTTGGAAATAGACCCTTACATCTGTGGTCAATTGATTTTTGACAGACCTGCCATGTCTACCCAACTAGAACAGTCTCATCAATAAATGGTACAGGGAGAAATGGATACCCATGTGCAGAAAATAAAGATGGATCCTACCTCACACCATACACAAAAATTAACTCAGAATTGATCAAAGACTTAAATATATAAGAGCCAGGACATAAAACTCCTAGAAGAAAATGTAGTGGAGCACCTTAAGGTCTTCTGGTAGGTAATGGTGTCTTGGACTTTACATCCAAAGCACAAGCAATGAAAGAAAAAATAAAGAAATGGGACCTCCTCAAAACTAAAAACTTTTGTGCATCAAAGGACTTTATCAAGAAAGTGAAAAGGCAGCTTCCTTAATGGGAAAAAATATTTGAAAACCTCATATCTGCTGAGTTTAATATCCAGAATATATAAAGAAATCCTACAACTCAAGAATAAAAAACAACCCATTTAAAAAGTGGGCAAAAGACTTGATGTTTTTCCAAAGAGGAAGTGCAGATGGCTGAAAAGCAAATGAAAAGATGCTCAGCATTACTAGTTATTAGGGCAATACACATCAAACCACAATGAGATATCCTTTCACACCCACCAGAATGGGTACTATTAAAAAGAAAAAACAGAGGATGTGGAGAAACAGAAATTACTTTACCACCATGGAAGACAGTTAGGTGTTTCCTCAGAAAGCTAAATATAGCATTGCCATATGATCCAGCCATCCTGCTACTACCTATATACCCAGAAGAACTTAAAGTAGAGACTCAAACAGACATTTGTCCACCAATGTTCATACCAGCATTATTCACAATTGCCAAAGATGGAAGTAATCCAGGTGTCCTTCAACTGATGAATGGATAATCAAAATGTGGTACATATGCACAATAGAGTATTATTCAGTGGTAAAAAGGAATGAAGTCCTGATGCATACAACAACATGATGAACATTAAAGACATTATGTTGAGTGAAATAAGCCAGACAAAAAGGACTTTTATTGTATGACTTCATTGATATGAAATAATTAGAATAGGCAAAGTCATAGAGTTAGAATCTAGAATATAGATTACCAGAGGATGGGGTGGGGGTAGAAAGTGGGGAGTTGATGCTTAAACTGTGCAGAGTTTCTACTTGGGTTGATAGCAAAATTTTGGTAATAGATGGTGTATTAGTTAGGGTTCTCTAGGGAAACAGAATCAATGAGAGATATCTATGAATATAAGATTTATAAAAGTGTCTCAAACAACTGTGGGTATGCATGAGTCCAAATTCCATAGGGAAGGCAGCAAACTGGCAACTCCAGTGAAGATGTTCGATGAACTCCTCAGGAAATGAACTGGTGACTTCGATGAACTCCTCAGGAAATGAACTGTCAACTTTGATGAATGTGTTTGATGAACTCCTCAGGAAATGAACTGGCAACTTCGACAAACTATTCAGGAAACACTTCACTGGTCAGCCAAAGAAGAAGTGAAGGTCCTGTATCTGTCTTGCTTAAAAGTCTTCAACTGTTGATTGGATTGAAATCCAGCTAACTGCATTTTCTCATTGCAGGAGAAATGCCCTTTGTTGATGTCATCAGTCACAGCTGCAGTCAATTGACTGATGACTTAATAAACCAGCCTGTTGGTTTATTAACCAGACACAAACATCCTCACAGCAATGGTTAGGCCAGTGCTTGCTTGACCAGACAGCTGGGTACAATCACCTGGCCAAGTTGACACATGACCCGAACCATCACAGATGGTGATGATGGTAGCACAACATGTGGACATAATTAATAGCACTGAATTATACATGAACATGGCTTAAAGGTGAAATTTTAGGCTGTATATTTATTACTAATACAAAAATTTAAAAAATACATAGGGCTCACAACACAGTGAATACTATTGTAAATGGAGTATAGTTAATAGTATAATTATAAAAATGTTCTTTCATGAATTGTAACAAATGTAACACACTAATGCAAGTTGTTAGAAATTGGGTGGTATATGGGAACTCTGCATTTTATACATGATTTTTCTGTATTCCTACAATTTCTTTAATAAAAAAATGCAAAAAAGAAAAAGAAAAAGAAAGAAAACTGAGGTTTTCAGCATGGTGTAACTGAGTTAAAGATTTATGATTTGCAAGATTAAGTAAAAGCCCTGTAGTCCTAAGTATAATTTATGATGTATTTATCTAAAAATATGTAACTACATACAACTATATAGTGATATATATAACTATATACAACTATATATGAAAACACTCATATGCATATATACATACACATATATAAATATCCTAATTTTGTCCAATGGAAAAAAAATGGCTAACAGAAGTGATGTGCCCCCCATATCATGGCTTCTCAATAGTATTTCCCCTTAAAAGGAACCAAGCTCCTTGGATAAATGGTTAATTCAAGGTCTGGGGCAGGAAATGTACAAGATGAGTCCAGAACATTTTATCATACCAGAAAGCAGGGAAACTATTAAAGACTATTATAACTGTATCAAAAGAATTCAGAATCTAACTTGATGAAACCCCCAGTAACCAAATTTGGGACAATGTGAGAATAAATAAGGATAAAATCTGCAATGGATTGAAATACATCAAACCTGTTTAAATCCATAATTCATACAGATACAAAAGATGCAACATCAACAACCTTAATGGTCACCTTTTGAGAATGCTAAAGAATGAGATCATCATTTTGAAAACTGGTAAATAAACAGAAGCAGGCATTTTCTGAGTAAACTGTATCTCAAAGTAGTTAGGTAGTTGTTGGGGTTTAAGTCTTTTTATAGGCCAATTTCCACTCAAAAATGAAAAATGAATGATAGAATAATATCATTTTGCAACCCTAATGAATTAATGAATTTATACAAAAGACAATTAATGTTTAAACAACATATGATGTGTACAATGAAATTGTTTAGCCATAAAAAGAAATGAAGTTCTGATATCTGGTACAACATGGATGAAGCTTGAAGACATCATATTGAGTGAAATAAGTTAGAAACAAAAGGGCAGATATTGTATAATCTGATTCATAGAATCAGAAACTAGAATACAGGTACCTTGGGCTGAGTGGAGGTAGGGAATCAGGCATTTATACTGAATTGATATGGAATTTCTGTTTGGGGTGATGGAAAAGTTTTGGTTGTGATGGTAGCAATTACTGTGAATGTAATGTTTCATTGAATTGTATATCTGAACGTCAATAAAACAGGTAACTTTAGGTTGTATATGTGTTAGCAGAAACAAACAAGCAAACATACAACTGTACAACACAAGTGAACCTTAATATAAAACATGGACTATAGTTCAGAGTATAACTATAATAATATTGTTTCATAAATTATAACAAAATTACCACACTAACACACAATGTTAATAGGGAAAATTGTGCATGTGATGGGAGTATATATGTGAACTCTGAACTCTGGACTTTCTGCACAATTTTTCCTATTATAAACCTACAACTGCTCCAATAAAAAATTGCAAAAAAGGAAAAGATCATCAGTTGTTGATAGCTTAAAAAATAGGGTCACTCAGCGATTAATAGTTCTTGATAAAAATACACATAACCATGAGTAGTCTTGTAGGACCAAAATGATATAAAACAAAATCCTGAATTAGATTAAGCAATAGTTATAACTCCCAATTTATAGGAAGTACAAGACACAGAGGAATGGGTCAACTAACACCATGGGGTTACAATCACCAAAATCCATAATGAGGAGACTCTAAAGGACAAATGACTTAGTTTATACAAAAATAACATCAAAGAGAAGAAATATCAGATGGAGCCCCACATCAAGCCAGATTTTGGCCAGCAAAGTGAGGGCATAGGAATCCCACAGTTTCATCTCCCCAGTGTGGATAGCTTGTGCTCAGATGCAAAGCAGATTCTAAGGATGATTAAGTTACTGAACATTGCCATCTGCTAGACAGTCCAGAAGATACAAGGGAATTGAAACACTTTTCAAAGATGCTCCAGACCCTTTCTTAGGACCACAGGAGCTGTGGTCCTAACAGGTTTCCATGCTCTGCATGGAAACCTGGCCCCATTTTGACTGAGAAATATGGAAGACCCAGCTGTTAAAGTGGGCTCTAAAACCAACCAAGGTCTCGCTGGCTAGCAAAAACAGAGTATCACTGGAAGTAAGCAGATTTGTATTACCACAGACAGTGAATTTGGTGGGGTACCCAGTGCCTGCCTCCCATCTCTGTGGTAGGCCATGGTGGGTGATTTGGGGGGGAAGACTGGGGTGCAGAGCCAATCTGACAGCTGGCCAGTGAGAGAAACAAAGAAAAGATAGAGATCAAGGACAACAAACAAGAAAACCCTAGGCAAAAGAGAGAAAAAGAGAGAAAACAACTTCCAGAATAAACTAATCAGAAAAAAAAAAAAATCATAAGCCATACCAGGAAACACAAAAATATGGCCCAGTCAAAGGAACAAACTGAGATTCAGGAGTTGAAACAACTAATTAAAGATGTTCAAACAAATCTTCTAAACCAAATCAATGAGTTGAAAGAAAATGTGACAAAAGAGATGAAGGATATAAAGAAGACACGGGGTGACCATAAGGAAGAATTTGTAAGCCTGAAAAAACAAATGGCAGAACTTAAGGGAGTGAAAGGCACAACTGAAGAGATGAAAAACACAATGGAGACATACAGCAGCAGACTTGGAGAGGCAGAAGAAAGGATTAGTGAGCTAGAGGACAGGACATCTGAAATCCTACACACAAAACAAGAAACAGGGAAAAGAATGAAAAATATGAACAGGGGCTCAGGGAACTGAATGACAACATGAAGCACATGAATATACGTGTTATGGGTGTCTCAAAAGGAGAAGAAAAGGGAAAAGGGGCAGAAAGAGTAGTAGAGGAAATAAAAAATAATCAATAAAAATTTCCCAACTCTTATGAAAAACAAAGAATTACAGGCCCAAGAAAGCTGCACACCCCAAACAGAATTCATCCAAATAGACCTACTCCAAGACACTTACTAATCACATTGTCAAATGTCAAAGACAAAGAGAGAGTTCTGAAAGCAGCAAGAAAAAAGCAATCCATCACATTCAAGGGAAGCTCAATAAGACTCAGTGTGGATCTCTCAGCAGGAACCATAGAGGTGAGAAGGCAGTGGTACGATATATTCAAGATACTGGAAGAGGAAAACTGCCAACTTAGAATCCTATATCTGACAAAACTGTCCTTAAAAAAATGAGGGAAAATTTAAAATATTTGCAGATCAACAGACACAGAGAGTTTGTGAACAGGAGACCTCTCTACAAGAAATACTAAAGGGAGTGCTTCAGACAGATAGGAAAAGACAGGAGAGAGAGGTTTGGAGAAGAAGGTAGAAATGAAGATATCAGGAGATAAAAAGAGGGTAGATATTGGGCATTTGATGCTGAAGGAGAATAGAATATTCAAGTGGACTGATTGTATAGATCCAGAAATGGATAACACAATAAAGTGTGATGATAGAACAATATTGTAAGTGCACTGAACAAAGATGACTGTGAGTACAGTTGAAAGAGGAAGGTTAGGGGTATGTATGACACCAGAAGGAAAGATAGACAATAAAGACTGGAACTGTATAACTCAGTGAAACTTAGAATGGTCAATGATTATGATTAAATGTACAAATATAAGAATGTTTTTACATGAAGCAGAACAAATAAATGTTAACTTTGCAAGGTGTTTAAAATGGGATGGTATTGGGGAAAAATATAATCAATGGAACCTAGAGTTTATACTTAACATTAACATTATAATATGCTTCCATTAGTTGTAACAAGGGCAATATACCAAAGCCAAATGTCTGTGAGAGGGGGTTATAAGGGAAGAGTATGGGATTCTTGGCATTGGTGGTGTTGTTTGACCTTTATATGGTATTTTATTTTTATTTTTTATTATTTTTAGTCATCATTTTTTTCTTTTCCTTTTTTTCTTTTTTCTTGTTTCTCCTCTTCCTCTTTCTTTGCAGAAGAAATGGAAATGTCCTCATATGGATTGTGGTGGTGAATGCCTAACTATGTGATTATACCTGGAACCTTTGATTGTTTACTTAGTAGGGAATGTATGGTGTGTGAATAAAACTGTTTAAAAATTAAAAAGTTTTTTGAAAAAAAACCCTTCTTAACAATGAATATGATCAAATTTAAATGGGATACGTTTATAATTTGAAATATTATGCAAACATTGAAATTGGAATTTTGAAGGTTTTAGTGACAGGAATATTCTTATGATAAAATTTGAAAACAAGAATCCAGAATACATAGCCATGCAAAGTGTACAATATAATACAATTTTGCATCTTTCCAGATGTGTATTTAAAAGTTCAGAAGGGAATCCACCAAAACTTCAACTGTGATTATCTTGAAGCAATGAATTATAAATTATATTATACCTTTCTGTACATTATAAACTATCCGGTAATTATTATTTCTTATTGTAAAATCAGAAAAAGTGAATACATATCTTTCATGAAGCAAATTGAGAGGTACCTGTAGTATGGTGAAAAATGTATTTGAGAAAGTCAATAAACTCTGGACTTAAAGCCCATCAGTTTTGCTCACCAGACCAACAGCCAATGGTAAGTTTCTTATATGACCCTCATTTCTCTTCTAGAGAACAATTGTAATTATGGTATTATACAATTGTTTATAATTTGGATATTCAGTTCCGTATAGTAAATACTCAAATGTAGGATGTTCCCCTGTGATGACAAAATTTGCTCAATTTTTGGTTGTATTCTTTCCTTTTTTTTTTTTCCTTATATGGTATAGATGATAGTTTGCAAAGGTTAATAGATTCCTGAATATAATCCTGAATATTTAAAACTAGGTGGAAAATGATTAGAATGTTTTAAAGCTCCGTTTTTATAGTATTTCTCTGTTCTCTTTATTTTAATAACTTGATTTTAATTAAGCTTAGCAAAATTTATTCATGCATGCAGACACTACTGACTGTTTCTCATGTGCAAGGACACTATGCAGAATAAGACAGTAGGTATGCTATGGTCGCTATCCTAAAGGAAAATTTATTCCTATAGCCAACAAATACACAAATGTGTTATGTTCCATAGTCAAAATAAATGAGGTTTCAGAGCTCAGAAATTGCTTACATCTAGAAAACTAGAGAAGGTTTCATGGAAGAAGTTGGTATTCGAGGTGGGATTTAAAGGATTTATTTTATAAATATTAAAATGTTCCTGAAAGACAGCATGAGTTTAATATTTTTATATGTTTAAAATTTTATTTTAACTTTTATGAAGTAAAATTATACAAAGTCAATAAAAATCATAGGCTTTTTAAATATTTTACTAATAGCTCTAAAGATAATGAGTGGATTATAGCTGAACATACATTTAGGGCATAGTTGATTCTTTGTATTTGACAATGAAATTTTAATTGGGTGCCAAAGACATTTTTTGTCCTATAGGTTGATGAGCATAATATCAACCAGTGTGTCATTTGGGGGAGTCTTGGGAGATGAGAGTAGCCTAAAAGGTTTGTAACAAAGTTTGGGAAGTCTCAGAAGTCTAAGAAATTTTGGCTTTTTCCTGTTAGCATTGTGCAGTAATGCACATTTTAAGAAAGATGGCATGGTAAAAAAGATTCTTGAAATAGTGTTTTAGGATGATTCATCTGGAAGAAGGTATGTAAAATTTAGAGAGGTTATTTAGGTCTTGCAGTTATCTTATAATGAAAGAAGAGCTGAAATGAGTGTTGCAATTTTGGTCATTTGTTCCACAGAAATGCCAAAGTAGAAGTGAAGGAACAATGCTACTAAAGTACCTCGAAGGAAAAGAGTTCAGAGATACTTAGTTATGTATCTTCCTTGTACATGCAACATTTTTTTAAAAATCTAGGTCCCATGGTATGTGTAAGGAGAAAAATTAAATGGAAAGGAATCTACTTACACTCTCCTTTCCTTTTATCGATTTTTTTTGTATCATTAAAATGGGTCATCTTATAGTACTTGAGAGAGAATTCATGAACTATTGCCCTCAACACAACTATAGCAAGTCAGTTGATCCCTGAGTGAAACATACCCAGAAATTTTTGGTTTCTGAAACATCTTGATAAAATATCAAACCTTGAAATCTTTCAGCAGTAACTTTAAAATTTCACAGTCTCTATTAGTTAAAAGGGCATTTTTTTTCTTGATAATATTTTGGTATTTCTAGGCTCCAGAATCATTATTTAGGATTTATCTGTATGAAGTGTGCAGTAACAGAAATTATCACAATAATTAATGCTTTTCATCAATCTTACCCTTCAAATTGTTGGTCTCCATTGAGACATATTTTAATGATAAATCATAAGGCATTCTTACCTTCCTATTAGTTATCTTATATCAACTGAATATTTTGGTTTTGATCATCATTTATGCAATGATCATGTTTCATTACAGTTACTGTCATTCAGTGCAGCTCAATGTCTGAGTGCCCACCGGATGCTCTATACAAATCAACAATTGAATATGGTTGTGTGAATTTTTGGTTTTTAAATGAAGGTAGAGTAGCAGCAAGCTGAATGCAATCAACTTCAATTTATTTTGATTTTTCCACAAATATATGATGTCTTGTTTGGAAGCATTGTGGTATAATGACTTTGGAGTAGTGTAGTCATGTGTTAATAATAATGTAACCTTATCTGTGTTATTTAAATACCCTATTATACTGATATGAGATAGGCATTGTGTAAGGTTTTGGAAATGGATCCTACAATAGATAAAACCTGGCTTTAAGGTGTTCAGAGTCTAACAAGAGTGGAGAATGGAGGTGAGATGAGCAAGGTCTCAGAAAGTTGTTGAAATTAATTGGGTTAACATGTATCCTGTGCCTGGCCAAGTGCCTAGTAACAAGGACAACATTGTAGATGTTGGTTCTCACTTTCAAATGTTCTCTATTTGGTCACTTTAGAGAAGACCTGATTCTATATAGTGATAATTTGGTATAATTCCAAATTGCCTTGGTACCTGAAGTTTTGGGTCAAAGACTTGAATCTGAACTGTACTATATATACATTCTCCTTAATATGCAACTTGGGCTCCACTGCAGAGAAGCTATTTTTCAGATATCTAATACAATTTCCTGCTTACTTGAATTTAACAAATTAATCTGTTTTTCTTTTGACTGTAACTGAAGGAATGAGAAAAAAGGCACCATTGAGATGTATTAAATTATTAGCTGGCATAATTTTTGAGAATTTCTGTACAACTTTACAAGGTGTTCATAATACTCAAAGGATTCTAATTTTCTATTAAGTGGGAAATGAACAGCTCATATTTTTAGAACTTACTGAAATATTTCTAACTACTTGAGGTCTAAGTTTTATATCAAAATAAATGAAAACCAAATGGGCCGCTAACAAATTATTGATCAAGGAATTTGAATACCCAAGGTAGCATATTATATTCTATTAAAAGATGAAAACTGTTTCTCACAAGGGGTTTACTATAATTTAATCTATACTTTGAGTTCAAAGATCTGGCTTCAGTATGGCATTTACTTTAAATAGTTTTTACATAATAGTGGTGAGATCCTGCTGACACAGCTACTTACTTATCTGGCACTTGGACTTAAAGTGTGCCTGGATCAAAAAGGAGCTAGACATGTTATAATACAAAATATGACCATGTACAAAAATGCAGTTTGTGTTAGAGAATGGAGTTTATTTCATCAGAGAACAAGAAACATGAAATAAATATAAGTGCATGTTTAATTTTTACCTACAGTATTTACTTAAAAGCCTCCCCTTTTCAACAAATATTGTATCTTTTAAATACATTATGATGATTGAACAAAATCACGTGGAATCTTGAAATAACTTATTAGCAACATCTTAAGGGATGAGCTTCAGGAATCATTTATTCACAGCAAGTAGAAAGCAGTGAAAAATGGGATTGCCTGCATTTTTGTGCTGATCATTTGGTTTCCCCCTGTAAAAAAGTATCACTAGGACACATTTTTTTTTTTACATTCAGTTTTATTGAAATATATTCACATACCATACAATTATCCATGGTATACAATCAACTGTTCACAGTATGATGATATAGTTATACGTTCATCACCACAATCTATTTCTGAACATTTTCCTTACATCAGAAAGAATCAGAATAAGAATAAAAAATTAAAGTAAAAAAAAGTACACCCAAACCATCCCCCCCCATCCCACCCTATTTGTCATTTAGTTTTTGTCCCCACTTTTCTACCCGTCCATCCACATACTAGACAATGGAGTGTGATCCACAAGGCCTTCACAATCACACTGTCACCCCTTGTAATTACATTATTATATAATCGTCTTCAGGCATCCAGACTACTGGGTTGGAGTTTGGTAGTTTCAGGTATTTACTTCTAGCTATTCCAATACATTAAAACCTAAGAGGTGTTATCTATATAGTGCATAAGAATGTCCACCAGAGTGACCTCTCGACTCCACTTGAAATCTCTCAGCCACTGAAAGTATTTCATCTCATTTTGCATCCCCCTTTTGGTCAAGAAGATATTCTCAGTCCCACGATGCCGGTTCCAGATTCATCCCTGGGAGTCATATCCTGCGTTGCCAGGGAGATTTACACCCCTGGGAGTCAGGTCCCACATAGGGGGGAGGGCAGTGAGTTCACCTACTGAGGTGGCTCAGTTAGAGAGAGAGAGGGCCACATCTGAGCAACAAAGAGGTACTCAGGGGGAGACTCTTAGGCACAATTATATGCAAGTTTAGCCTCTTCTTTGCAGTAAAGAGCCCCACAAGGGCAAGTCCCATGATAGAGGGCTCGGCACATCAAACCGCCTATCCCAGTGTTTGTGACAACATCAACACCAGTCCAGGTGAGGAAGTCCAACACTTCTGCACCTCCCCCCAGCTCCTTGGTGGGGGGGGGGGACTGTAAATATATTTTTTACTCTCTGCCCAAATTACTTTGGGATGTGACTAGGACACATTTTTAAAAATTTGCTTTATATACATATACAGGCCAGTACTTATTGGTGGAAAAATCTTAACCAAATAATTAAACTTAGCATTTCTCACATGATGAATAAAATGACATCCTTTGCTTCCAAATGTGATGTATTGAGACACTCAAAACATCACCTATAAAATATTATGGCAGAATTAAAAATTTGAATCAACTCATCAGGAAACAATCCAAATTGAGGGACATTCTAAAACAAGTGGCTAAGAATCTTAAAAAATGCCATGAAAGACACAAATGGGGCTGGGGAACTCATTAGATTAGAGGAGACTAAAAAAAATATAACAACTAAATGCAATGTATGATCCCTGATTAACCCCTGGATAAGAAAGAGAAAATGAAAATATAACACTCTGAAGTACTTTTTTGGCAGGACAATTGGCAAAATCTGAATATGGATTTTGATAATAATTTTGTATCAGTGTTAAAATTCCTGAGTATGACTATTATATTGTGTTTATGTCAGAGAATTTTTTGTTCTTTGAACATGCATACTGATGTAATTAGGGATGAAGTGTCATAAAATCTGCAAGTAGTTCTCAAATGGTTGAGGAAAAAAATCTGTATATAGAGAGATAAAGCAAATTGAGGCAAAATGTTAAAACTGGTGAGTCTAGGGGAATAGTAAACAGGTTTTCATTGTATTAGTCTTGCAATTTTTCTGAAGGTATGAAATTTTTCAAAATAAAAAATTTGGAAAATGCATACACAAATCAGAGAAGTAAATTAGATTTGGAATATGATTTAAAGTAATTGTTGTTATCAATCATATCACACTCAATTGCCGGTTATATAACAAACATTTTTAATTTCATTTTTACGATCGGGATGAAATCCTTAGATAATATAACCTACTTACATACATAATTTTAAAAGTCTATATAATGCCCTAACTATAATATAAAAGAGAACAAAATATCATGTTCTTTGATGGGTAAATTCTTGGGCACAACTACACTGTTAGAATAATGCCCTCTGCAAATTTCCAGAATTTTCCCTGGGGGGTGGTCTGCCCCTTTTGTGAACCACTGGGTTCACTATGAGCTAATGTAGCAGAAACACTACCCTGAGACATCACTGAGATGAAAACATGACCATGTATGTTTGCTGAATGGTAAGAAGGCCCACAAGCCATCAGTCTGTATGCATTAATTTGTCTGAATATTTTGAGTTTTGAATATATTTGGAGAAAGAATTAGTGGGTGTTGAGTTACAGAGGAAATATTGAAAGGCCTGTAGGATGTCTGTTTTCCCATTAGGTTCTCATAAATTTTGTTTAAGCTCCATGGAGAAATAGGGTCCTAGATAAAAGCTGAAAAACCTGTTTTTCCTAGGTATTCTGTTGGAGATTTAGACTCAAATGTGTTGTTTGTGTATTCATAGTTAATAACACAGCTGAATGTAATTTATTTTGTCTCCCATAGTTTCTTGAAATTTATACAATGGAGGAAGTTTTTCCCATGCCACTGAATGAAATTTGACAGGCCCACAGCTTTTCTGATTACTGTTAGGTCATTATTATGCCTAACAGTAGACAACTCCAATTTGTCCTGATTCAGCATTGAAAATATTCAGTCCAATATATTGGAAAATGCTTCAATTTTCATTCCAAAGCAAGATTTCTATTTCCTCCCTATTCTCCAGCCAGGACCTGAGGTAATGGGCCTCTACCCTCTCTAGAAGAGGGTGTGGTTGGCTTCTTTTCTCCTTACTTCTCTTTTTTTTCTCTCCTACTCCTGCTCTCTCCTTCACTAGTTACTATTATTACTGATTTCTCCAGAGGGAGTGGGAAAGGGGAAAGGAGGACAGTTTCACTGAATATGTGAAGATGATTTCAGGCTCTCTGGGCCTGGCAGATGTTTAAAGATGAATGTCCTATGGCTGCTTTCAAGGCATTCTGGAGTTTCCCCTACTGTAATATGTGTGGCAAATTCTATTTCCTGGATCACTTACCTCTTAGTTTTCCAGCAGGCCCACATTTGGTCCATGGAAAACACTCTGAATTCTTTGCCTCATCAAACTGTGGGAGTACAGGGCAATCCCAACACAACTGCCTCCACTTTGCCTTCCCCAGTAGAGCACCCCTGGTCACATCGTAATGGATTGTAATGTACAGGAGATGTAATGTATGGGATAACCCATAGGTTTCTTAAGCAGGCATCAGACTCTAGTCCACTGTTTCTTCTAAACTTGAGGAGATACCTGTCAAGCTTCCTGAGTGGTCCCATTGAGAGTCTTCCCTGCAGGCTAAAGATGAAGGAAGTAGAGTTGCACTTTCATCCTTCCCCTTTGGGGAATGAGTAGTTTTCACAGCAGTCAGCTGCTGTCTCCAATAAATCTTTTTTTTTTTTTTTACAAATCTTCTCTGACTCTCCACTGCCTTTATTCTTCTATATATTCTTGACATGACTTTAAAGTCATCTAACTTCCTTTCAAAATCTGTGCTTGTTCTGGCACCTCACTTTGGAATTTTGTATCTATTTTATAGTGGAGCCTCAGTCGAAACTTCTGATTAAATATTCTACTCTCAGGTTGCCTGTTAACAGTTCAGTGGGTCAAGGAGGCTAGAGGTTGTGGATTCGGTAGCTTTGTGATCTTGGACAAGTCATTTCATCACCTGTTTATTTGCAGAACTTAATTTACAAATAAGTTAAAAGTTATTTGTAAAATAAAGGTAACATATTGGTAGGGTTGTTGTGGGAAATAAAGGAGATACTCTGTGTAAAGCATTTGGACTGGGACATAGTATGTGGTCAGTGACTTGTGGTTATTGTTATCCTTTCCATTTCAGTTTTGACACTGTCAGGGTTAGATTTGGGAACATCAGAAGATATTCCTTTGGAATTGATATCAGCATTCTTATAGGGGCACCCTATGTGGGTAGTGGACACCAACCAGGGAATGGAGCATTAGAGGTGAATGCTTGGACTCTGTATATTGGTGTAGCCCTAGAGACTCCTGGATCTAACAGTGAAACTTTGTTGGAGCAGATGTCCTGCATGATCCTGCTATGGGAAATTCTGGTAAAATCTAGGCTTTTACTAGTGAGGTGATCCTACAATTCCCATCGGCAAATGACTCAAAGTGAGGAGCAGAGCTTATCAGATTTCATAAGACATGGAATTGTTTTCTTTTGTTAAGGAAGAAACACTGAATTGGTTAGAATGCTTTTAGCTGCAAGTAAAAGGATAATTAGCAGTGACTTGTGAAATAAAGACTTTTAATTATCTCACATAAGAAGTCTGGGAGTAGGCAATGCTTATGTTGGTTCTCTGACTCAGTGATTGTCATGACTGTTCTCTCTAATTCTTTTGGCCTTCCGTCTTGGGCATAAAATGTTCTCTGCCTTTCTAGGCATAGCATCTTCATTTAAAGCAGGAAGGAACAGGTAGAGTTGGTGTCAGTCATATCTGTGCTTTTATCAAGGAAGCAAAAGTTTTCAAGAACAACTCCCTACCCAAGACCTCTGCTAACATTTCATTCACCAGGACAGTGTCATGAGGCCACCATCACTAGCTATAAGGGAGGCTGGGAGAGCCTCTCTGAAAGAGTTGGGCAAGAGTGAAGGAGCTTGGGAAAAGGTTTTATGTTGGTCAGTGGACAGAATTTGCTACAGATCATCATGTACATTTATTGTAATCATCATTTTGTAACTGCAGAAGAACAAAAACCTAGCAAATCAGAAGATAAGCATCAGAAAATTTCCAAGAGTATAGAGAAATAAATATAGAAACTATCAAAAGAAAATAGGGAAGGAGTTACAAATTAAAAATTCCAGAAGAAAAGGCTGAGACAGACTGAAAAGCAATAATCAATTAAATAGTGATACAAATTACCTGAACTGAATACGGAAAAAGTCATCAGATCAAAAGGCCTCACTAAGTATGAGGTAGCATTAATGAATATTAGATTATTGTTGATATTTTTGAATTTAAAAATTTAAGGAAAAATACCTAAAACCATCCAGGCTGAAAAAAGTATATTAACAAAGGAAGAAGAATTGGGTAGGCACTGGACTTCTTTTCAATATTAAAGGTTAGAAAATAGTGGAACAACAGCTACAGATTTTTGAAGGGAAATTGTTGATTCAATACTTTCTAAACTGAAATGCTTCACAAAGAATTTTCATACATGCAAGACTTTTAAGTAATCTACTCACATACTTTCATGAAAAAAAGTTACCCCCCAGTTTTTTTCAAGTTGACCAAGAAATACACAAAAAATAGACAAAAAAGTATAATTAAGCAAAAAAAAATCATAAGTTAGAGTTTGTTTCTCAATACTGTTTTGTATTTTGGTTTTGAAATTTGTGATATTACTTTAATATTCAACTAGAAAAAACAAAATATAATAAAAATTAATATTTATCTGACTAATATCTTACATTTTGAAATAAAAATTGTGAAGTTGGATATTTTAGTTTCCTTGGCTGCTTAAGCAAATACTATTGGTAAAAAAAATTATTAGGTCATGGTTTTGTGGCTAGGAAAAAGTCCAAAACAAAGTATCATCAAGGTGATGCTTTCTTCCTGAAGACTATGGTGTTCTAGGGCTGGCTACTGTGATCCTTGGTCCTGGGCTCCTCTGTGACATGGCGCTACTGTGACATGGCCTCTCCTTTTTCTTCTGGGTTCTGTTGACCTTCAGCTACTTGCTTCCTATGACTTTCTCTCTTTCTCTGTCTTCACACCCACAGGCATGGATTAAGGTTAAGCACATGTTTTTCTGGAGCACATACAGCTCCAAAGCTCCACATCCAGAGTGAGTAGATGGAAAAAGGATGGAAATATGTCAGCTAAATTTTTAATCTTTCAGAGATATGTAGATACATAATGGGTAAAAATTATGTGACTGCTCATAGACTTTCTCCCCTCCTTCAGCCCACATATGAACATCTTGCATTGCCTGCCAGATTTTCCCTTACCCTCATGCCTGCTCGTTGTTATTGCCAAACTAGCTCTTGTATTTGTGTTTTCTAGTTGATGACTATATAAATAGTTTTGTTTGTTAAACTCAATATGGCCCAGAGATTGGGCCACATGGGTCCTCAGGGTTACAGACACTAATTTATTCAGGATGTTGATATGGAAGTATATGTTCAATTATTTTTTTAGGTAAGATAATCATAAGATAAAATGCAGCCATGGAGTCTTCTCCTTTGACTCCATCAGAAAAATCTCAGGGGAAACTTTGGGCTGGGTTTGTCATACACACATTGCTGAAGTCATCACTATGGCCAGAAGGATTGGTTAACTTTAAATTTTTTGGCCTGTCCTGGGTTACATACTTTTGTGGCACTTACAGAGGCAGTCAGCCCAGCCTGAATTATATATAATGGGTTCCCACAGGGAAAAAAGGATTTTGTTATTTGAAAGGGCAAAAGAGAGGCTTGTTTATTATCTATCCATCCTTTCTGTCTAAGTATCTACTTGTGTCTGGGATAATATATGGCATAAAATAGGTTATTCCTTTCTTTTTTCTTTTTCATCATCCAGTTTCTTCTTCTTCTTCCTCCTCTTCTCCTCCCCACCCCTCCTCCCCCTCTTCTTCTTCTCCTTCTCTGCTTTCTTCTTCTTCTCCTTCTCTGCTTTCTTCTTCTATTTTACAAAGAGCATTTTTAGCTGTAGAAAAGTAATTTTTAATTTATAAAATTGCTATGGATAACAAATCTGTGCTGGATAACTCTTTGATAATGACAAGTGAAAACTCTTTCATTTACATGCAATCAAATAATTATAGCCGTGAATAATTTTAAGTCTGGATGAATGTGTGTGTGTTTCTGTATGTGTTTTGGGGAGTGTGTGTGCGTGTGTGAAAGAGAGAGGGAGAGAGGGGAGGGAGAATGTGTGTGAGAGAGAAACAGATTCAACTAGATCAATGATCTCAAAGCTGGCAAACCAAGAGAAGGTACAAAATAATTCCTTGGTTGTCTGAAAGTCAGCATGTTTCTGAAAATCACAATTCTAGGTCTACAATCCTTATGGATAAAGAACTTTTGCATTATGCTGTGGTTAGTGATAGAAGTAAAACAAAGCTGGTGGAGGCAAGAACAAAACAGGAAATAAGAAGTAGGTGCATCATAATAAGTATGGAAAAGTTAATGATTTTATCAGTATTCTACAATCAAAGAGAAGGTTTTGTTTTTAATAAAGTGGTATTTTATCGTCATAAGAATTATAGAATATCAAGTCCTTTACCAAAACCTTCCACTTGCCATAGAATTCTTGTACAAGTTGAGATTTCCATTTGACTCATTCTGCTTTGGGGTACACTAGTTTGAAGCTATTCTGTACCCCAGAAAAGGGCATGTTCTTTTAATCCTTTCCCACGATGCAAACCTGTTGTGGGTGGGACCTTTTGATTATGTTGTTTAAATTGAGATGTGACCCACCCAACTCAAGGCAGGTCTTAATCCTTTACTGGAGTCCTTTATGAGGATAAGACAGAAAAAATCTGAGAGCACATAAGAGAAACACTCAGAAAGCTTGGAGAGAAAGACCCCGAGAGAAGCAAACAAAGACCCAAAGAAACAGAAAGGCACAGACCTGAAAGCAACAAAATCTGAAAGAAGGATCAGCAGACACTGGCCATGTGCTTTCCCATGTGACAAAGGTGTCCTGGAGCCAGCAGCCTGTCTTCAGAGTCCAGGTGTCATCCTGTTGATGCCTTAATTGGGACATTTTCATGGCCTTAGAACTGTAAACTTGTAAACTAATAAATCCTCATTATAAAAGCCAACCCATTTCTGGTAAATTGCATTCTGGCAGCTTTAGCAAACTGAAACAGATTTTGGTACCAAGAAGTGGAGTGCTGTGATCTGCAAATACCAAAAATGCTAGAAGAGCTTTATAAATGGAGATTCTGGAAGAATTATGAGATGCTTGATAGAACAGGCCTAGATTGCTTTGAAGAGACTGTTGGTAGGAATATGGATGCTAAAGATACTTCTGATGAGGCCTTAGACATAAATGAGGAATGTGTCTTTGCAAACTGGAAGAAAGGCGATCTTGGTTTTAAACTGGCAGAGAATTTGGCAAAATTGAGTCCTGGTGTCAGGTGGAAGGCAGAATTTGAAAGTGATGAGCTTGGATACTTAGCTGAAGAGAGAACTCAACATATCCATTTCCTTATGTAGCTGAAGTTAAGAGGAAAAGTTTTTCTGAGAAGGCAACTTGAATTCTGATAGTAAATCTCAGCAGAATCAGCTATGTCAGCGTGGAATCCAATTTAATCATTACCTCATTTGTCTCATGCTAAGTCTTTGCTTCCACCTTTCTTCATTCTTAGAAAAAGCAGTCCATCTCTTAATTTTACAGAATTTTAAAATGAGTTTCCTCTAGACTTACACCAAATTAACACAGGAAATCATGGACATGTAAAAGAAATAGTCAAAAATAAAAATCCAATGAAATTTTTAAGTGAAAATTAACCTTATCTTAGAGTTTCAAAAATAAGTTGACTCTATATCTTTAGAAAGATTAACTTTCATTCTTATCTTTCTCCTTACTTCTCTTATGGTTTTTCATCCTAGATACTAATAAGTCCTAAAATTTCTAACCTTTATTGCTATTAGGGTTTGTTAATGTGACTAAATGACAAAGGAAGATTCTACCACAACTGATTTAAATATTTGTGCTTTAGGTACATAAGTACTAAGATGACTGTTGGAAGTTCAAAAGCTGCAATGGCATTTTGGTTTAGAAAGCTAGGCTTGAGACTATCCCTACTGAAAAATGGGGCATCGTCATCCTCATAATTGTAACCTTTAGTGAGCATTCACTATGTACCATGCCTTATACTATGCATTTTTCAGGCATTGTCTCATTTAATTTTCATGAGCACACAATTAGGTAGATATCTCTGAATCTTCCTATTATAATGAATGCCTCTGTTCTACAAATGGAGAAACTCAACTTATAAAGAAGATAAACTATTCGAGACCTACCAAAGTTAATACCCTGCACAATTCCAGGGGGAATTACATTGGAGCCTGGGAATACAGCAACCTCTGGAGTTGAGACTTCACATTGTATAGTAATACACAGTAGCTCTGTTGGTAATGGGCAGAGATAACTTTCAAGTCCAGGTCTTTTTGACTCCAGAGACCACTGCTCACTCTGTTATATTTAAATGGAGTTGTGGGCCCAGCTAGAAGGAACAAGCACAGTTCTTAATTATAGAGGACAGAAAAGTATGTCCTGTTACCAGGTCTCATCCTGGAATCTGAAGAAAACTTGCATTATCTCAGGATCTTCTGATTTGGGAGCAAAAATAATCACACCCACCCTTTCTCTAATGCAGAGTGCTGACACATATCCAAACATTTTCCAGCGGTCTTCAAAACTGTAATCCAGAAGAGGGACTGTGATCTAGAAGTAAATGCTACAATGAGTTCCTTTAATAAATTCCCTTTGAATTCATGACAGGCCTGACTTTTGCTTAATTCTATAAGGGGCAGAGTCTAGAGATCTCCAATGTTTATGTTTTCTCAGTGACAAATTCTAGGATTTTAAATTTATACATTTCCTTTCAGCATATTTGGTATGAGTCTATTGAACGCTGAGTCAATTGGAAGCATGCAGTGAATGAGTTCCTATAATTTATTCCAATACATTTCCTTGGTAGCTATCTAAATTATTTGTTTTTTGACTTTCATATTGAATAAAATAGTCTACACAATACCATAACAGCAGTCATTGTCTTTCAAAGCTGAGAATAGACGACAATAGTCTGGCATTTTAATTAGATACTTGCCTTTGCGTGTATTTTAGCACCAATCTAGCAAAACTGAATAATAGATGAGAGTTTTGATCTAACTTCAGACATCTCCATCCCTCCAACTGCATCACAGTATATAACATAGGAACTCAGGATGAAAGGAATTTTACTCATTTCCTCTCCTTAAACGGTAGCTTGCTATTGTTCTTCATAGTTATTCTAATTCACTAAGTGATTTTCTGTTCTTTTCAGCAGTGCAATGCTTGTCAGCAGAGTATCTGTATCTTAATACATAATTATTTTCTAAAACATTACTGTTAGAAAATGAGATAATGAGCAATAAGAGTACAGTTTGCCCAGTCTCTTCCTCTCTCTTCCTTCTCTCATACATCTGACAAGTTGAGGCTCAGGGTGCTGTATCTGGGCTGCCCTCCTAGAAGCCTTGAACCAGGCAACACTACCTTCTCTCTGAACATGGAGTTGGATAGAAGAATTCACATGCTGCCACCTTGAAACAACTTCTGTCAATCCTGGGCAGACCATCTAGTTGGACTGTCAATCCTTAGGGGCTGAGCAGAGAGGAGAATCTAGGTGGGTGACACTAGGTTTTACGAACCAAGGAAACCAGGTGAATTTGAAGCAAATGGAGGGGGCCAGATCAAGAACTACTGAAGCTGTGCTGTGATAAGTGTTAGAAAAGCTCAGATAACAAGGCAATTGCAATATGGGGTGACCTATTTTAGAATACAGGTGTTCACAATATCTTGTGAAGGAAATTAGACCACCTGAGGTAGATGGGGACAGGAGGAAGGTCAGGGACTATTTAACAGGGAAGGAGATGCTGAAAATGAGACTTGAAGGATAAAAGGGAGTTAAAAAGGCAGAAAAGAAGGTAAGACATTCCAGAAGAAGCAACCTGGTGCAAGTTCACCAAGTTGTCATAGAGAAGCTGGAGACCACAGGATTTCAAAATGTCTATAACCCGGATGAGAATCAGGAGATCCAAAAAACGGAGGCTGGTGAGGCGGGAAGGAACCAGGTCCTATCTTTCCTATGCTCACAAGTTGGATTTCTATCTGTGTGTAATGGGAATCATAAAAGATTTTAATGTGGGGCAGAGATATGATCAGATTTGTTGTTTGATGGAATCCATGTGGAGGATGCCTCAGAAGGACCTGACACAAAGAGAAGGGAGATTAGTTTATAGGCATTTGCAACATTTTAGTCAAGAGATGAAAAGAATGTGAACCATGATGGAAATAGTAGAACACAAGAAGCATTTGAGAAATATTTTAGAAATGAAATTTTGAGGGCTAGTCATGGATGAATCAAGATTTTTGACTTTGTTGATTGGATGGTTGCAGGGAACCCAGGAGAAGAAATAGTTTAAGATGTAAGGGGAGATAAATAAAAACTAATTTGATTTTAGACTTCTTGAATTTCAAGAGCTCTAGGATAGTCAGGAGGATATTTCCAATAGCAGGACAGATCTCAGGAGAATGATGATCCTGGAGATATAGATTTGAACATCATTAACTCATGGATGATAGTTGAATCTATGGCTTGGATGAGATTACAAAGAAATGCTGATAGTGAGGGAAAGAAAAAGGTCAAGGACAAAACCATGGTGAACAGTCATATTAAGGTGGAGAATAGAGAAGAAACTGTTATTAAAGACAATCACTGTGAAGTTTTAGTACAGAGTTGTTCAGTATTGCCAAAAGTAGCAGGAACTAAATGAAGGGCTAAAAGGCATTTGTTAGATATCATAGGAGTAATCTTAGGCAAAGCCGTTTGAGTGGAAGGTCATTTTCGGTTTGGAGAGTGAATGAGAAGTGAAGTCTGGAGAATGACTACTCAATTTTTCTAGAAGCTTGATTATAAAGAGTGAGAGAAAAAGATTCACAATAGATAGATCATATAGGTAGGTCATTATCTAAAACTGAAGCTCTGAGAGGTTGTAATTTGCCCAAGGTCAACTGCTGGTCAACAGCAGGGCCAAAACTAAATCTCTAATCTTTGGGTTTCCAATCCAGATTCCCTTCTTTTTACCCACTTGAGTAATTGATGGATCACCCAGTGCAGTGTTCATGATTGTAATCAGTTAGTGTGAGTATGACTATGGTATGTTTCAATCAACAGTTAAAGCATGAGGGTGGAGACAGAGGTAGGCGAAGGGGAAGAACTGTTTTCCCTCTTAATCTGCATTTGTGAAATGTGGACAGGAAAACTTCATTTTAAGTTTCATTTGGCAAGTTTTCTTGACTGGTTGTGGATGTTGTCAGCAGCCAACTCATGTTTTCCTCCTTAGCTATAGCGCTGACAGCCTTTTGCTCCCACTGTGATTTCATTTCATGACCCAGTGAGGATTATAAAAAGTAAATTGCGGCTCCAACTATATCCATGTTATAAGGCAATTACTTAGCTGCCTGAAATACTTTGTCACTTGAGCAGCATGCATCTGATGGAACCTTACTTCCTTGATTAAAGAAATGCATTTTCTTCAGTGTTTTCTTTAGAAATTAAAGCAACTTTTCTCACCATGATGCAGAGGCTGTTGGAGGCAAAATGGCCATCTGCAGTAATGAGGGTTGCATATGTCATGTAAAGATATACCTCACTCACCTCCAAACATGAGGAAACTAGAGCCTTTCCTAGTTGGGCACTGGGTCAACAATACTGGCTCTCCTCCCCAAGGACAGAGTCAGTGCAAGAATGAAGTAGGTTAGATGTAGTGCTTTGCAGTACTCAAAGACAAAGTTCGTTTGGAAGGACTGTATCCATCTTAGAAAAGATTAAGCCAGTAGAGTATATCCACATACCTTGTGAATAAGCCTGGCCTAAAAATGGACTTTTTTCTCTGTCAAAAGAGTAACATGAGTTTATGGTAACAATGACCAAGACCTAAATATATATTCCTACAGTTGCTGATTTGCCTCCTGTAAGAAGGCAATTCTTGGAATAGATGCTCAGCTTCTTATGAGTAGGGATCCTGTCTTACACTTTTTCCTAGTAATTATTGTTGTAATCCTATAGATTAATGTTATGCATTAATATTTATTAGTTTAGCATATAGTCATGCCCAGTAAATAATTGCTGATTGATTTCACCTCATTCTAGGTTTTTTGACAACTTAACTTCAATTTTTAAGTTAAACCAATGCCTACTCAATAAAAAAAGCAGTACCAACAGCTTCAAAGAAAACTGCCTTTGGGGGTCATTGGCTGAAGAGCTGATGAATGTAATAAGGCTAGGGAAAAAAATAACAAAAAGATGAGTGTTTTACTTCAAACTTTAAAAATTTTTAGGCTGCCAGTTGTGTTTACTTAGACACTTTAATGATCTAGTTGCATCTGATCGATTAGTGGTAGCACAGGTGCAAATAAAATTTATAGTTATGAGCTTTGCTTATTTTATACCCAGTTATTAAATCTCTTTATGAAATAAGAATTTAGTGGTATCAAGATTTTCTTCTCTCTCTTCTGCCTCCTGAAGTTCACTCTAGTCAGTCCTAGCCTGTGTCAACTAACCCTTTCTTCATCTCTTTCCATTCCTACATACTATAAGGAAATGAATCAAATATTAATCAACCCTAGGTGGGGTACAGGAGAATTTGGAATTTTTCATGTGAGCATAACTTTTTTTCTTGAGTCAGAAGTCTTCAGTTCTCAGTTTTGTGAAAAATATTCCCCATCCACAGTGTTACCAGCCAACCTTCTGGCTGGACCAATGCCCTGGCTGAACAAACAGAACCTGAGTTCAGATAGCTAACGAAGCAAGATCCCAAGTCACAGTGGAGGCATTTGGCTGCTTGTGAAGTAAAAGCGCCGTAGAATTTTTAACTTCACAACTTTATTAAAGCTCTGTTCAAAATCTTTAAACTGCATATCTAGACAAAGAACACTAATTGACCAAACATTTTCACTGACTTCACTGGACAATATGACTTGAATCCAGATTTTAATTCATTGTTTGGAAATGTAGAGAACTACATCTTTGAAACAATGGCAAATTTTGCCATCTGTAATTATGAAGGACATTGCTATTCTAATTCATAATCCAAAGACAATCTTCAAATTTTAATTTGGTCAACAGGGCAGAGAGCCTAGTACTGTCCCTGATATGTAGCAGGTGCTCAATAAATAATTGTCAATTGAATACAGGTGGGCTACCTTGCTCACTGTGATGCCCTTGTTTCCAGATTTTTAGCTTTGAGAGAGATGAATGTACTTGAGGATCATTGTCACCACTTTGGTACTCTTTAACCAAATTTATTTTTTGGAGGCTCAAACTAATCAAAAAGTATCAAAGGAGAAAAGCAATTGCTCTAACTCTTTCTTAGTCTGTTTCAAGTTGTTACTCACACATAGCAAAGATAGAAGGTAATCTTTACTATTAAGTCTATTCTTGCTTCTTTTTTTCTTTCCCATTCTTTAAGAATTATGATAATCCCAAAGGACTTCTGGACACCCAGTAGCTGTGATCAAACCAAACAGAGAAAATGATTCATCACTCTTGGAATGAACTGTAAGATCTTCTTTCCAAATATAGTAGGGACATATGCTATTGCCTCAGATTTTCAGCTAAAGCTTCGAAGCTAAGGATGATAGAGAGGTGTATCCACACTTTCTGAAAAGAGATGCTGGAGTCTTCCATGCAGGGCCTGCTGAAAGATAGCAGAACCAGTCTGGTAGCCATCACTCACCTCCAGTCTATGTAGAAGGAGATGAGGAATGTAAAAAGGATTCATTTATAATTTATTAGCCACCCTGCCCTCAAGGGGATGGAACATAACTCCCCACCCCGTAAGCTAAGGCTGCTCGTAGTGACTTCCTGCCAACAGCAACGGTCGTAAATCATATTGACAGTATGTACCTTTGATCTGACACTACAAGAATAACACTTTACCCCTGCGGTCTTTCTCCCCAAAACCAATAAGCCCAGTGAGAAAAACATCAAATTCCAATAAAGTGACGTTCTACAAAACACCTGACCAGAACGTCCCAAAACTGTCAAGGTCACCAAAAGCAAGGAAAGTCTGAGAAACCGTCACAGCCAAAAAGAGCCTAAGGAGACATGGAACAAAATGCATGTGGTAGCCTGGATCAGAAAAGGTACAATTAGATGAAAAGTAAGGAAATCTGAATAAAGTAGGGGCTTTTGTTAATAATAACATATCAATATTGGCTTATTAATTATAAGAAATGTCCCACACTAATGTAAGATGTTAATAATCTATAAATATACAACTGTTTTATAAAATAAAAAAAAAAAAAAAGGATTCATTTAAGGAGTCTGTAAGAATATTCTTTGTCTTTCCACTCCCTCTCACCTTTCAGTCAAATGGTGGAGAACTCCAAGGAAATGACTCATAGGAACTGGGAGTTAGTTGCAAGAAGGGAAACTGGCTTCTCATTCCCTGGCTAGAGACTGACTTACATGCAAAAACGCCTAGGTCCATCTAGGATGTTGCAGATTTGGAGCATGATGAGATTCTTGGTAGCACCCATGGGAAATGACATGGGTCTACATGAGTTTGGGGGCATACTGGAACCAGAGACAACTGATTGCCTCTTCTCTGGAGAATCTGGAGGATGAGAGGCTGGCTGGAACCTCCTGTGCTTTGACAGCAGGGTACGAAAGCAGCCTGCACTGGCAGGTAAAGATGTGTGATTTCCCCCAGGTCAGGAGGCCGACATGGTCAGACCCTGCCCAGATGGGCTAACAGCCAAAGTGGGGAGTCCCCAGCCCCCAGAAGAAAGTGGTTGTAGGTGCATTGCTGGTGGGATTGCGGGACTGAGGTGGGGGACAGGGAGCAGAGCCAGAGATGAGCCAGAGAGTACATGGCCCATATCAGGGAAAGGAACAGAACAAAACTGCTCAAAGAATATGCTCTTTCTGGAGAACCAACAAATGGGCCCCATAAAAGAGCACCAATGCCAGTCACTATGGAAGTAACTACATCATAATAGTCCCAGTCATTTAGGTCTTAGCCCCTTTTTCTCCAATCCCCCCCTTCCCTGTCCCTGTTCCAGGAAGAGAAAAAAGCAGCAGAATTTGGTGGCAGTAGGGGGTGGGGAGCAGGAAGGAGCAAAACAGCCAGGAGAATAGTCAAAGAGGACTCTGGACTATCCCCAGTTCCCAGTGCTGGTTCTCAAACCCTCCGAGTCATGCCTGACCTCAGGGCTCAGGGCAAAAAATACAATTGGTAGTGCGATTTAAATTTTTATTTAGATGGACTGAGCATTTTCATACCTGAAAATGAAATCGAAGAGTTACAAGATCTGCTTGATCTGTGTTTAATGGGCAGAGAAAAGAAATCCAACAGCATGCTTGATGGCAATGGTGGGAGAAATAGAAAACTTTTCTCTCTGTATCCCTTCAAGTTCAGTTTGTTTAATAAACTGGTCACAGAAAAAAAGAAAAAAAGTTAGAATTTTTAGAATATTGGGTGGAGGCGGTTATATGTTGTGCTGTTATAAGCATGAGCTGCTAGAGTAAGATATATTCTTCTGTTTATTGAGTAACCTCTATTCTTTTGGTTAACAGGTTTCTAATATGTCAGCAGCTCTGTTTAACAGGACCTGTTCTCATGGGATAGTTTACTAGTTGTTAGTTAGCAATGTGCTTTGTCTCCTTTCTTAGTAAAAATATCCTTAACAATTGGACCAGACCACACCTAACTTCAAGCAAATAGTTTTGGGCATAAGATTAAGTTCTTGAAAATGAGAGTCAACGTAATTCATTGTGTGGGAATTCTAAGAAAGCTTTGAAAAAGAGAGTACATTTTGTCCTCCCTCTTTCTTCCACCTTGGAACATAGCTATGATGGCTGGCGCTCTAGTAGCCATCTTGGTCCATAATGTAGCACATTAAAGATGGCCAAGGAGAAAGATAGGGCCCTTGATAATTGCATGCAGCTTCCATATGGGCCCTGGACTGCCTCCTACTGTCTGTCCAGACACTTCTTTCATGTGAAGTGAAATAAATTACACCTTTTTATAAAGCCACTGTTCTTTCCAGTTTCTGTTTTTAGCACCCTAAAACACTTTCTAAGTGATACAGTTCCTAATGCATTATATCATAGCATCAACCATCAATACTAGACAACTTTACTCCCTAAATATATCATCTTAGTTTGCCAGGCTTCTATAACAAAATAGATTGGCTTAAACAATAGGAATTTATTGGTTTATGGTTTCAGAAGCTAGAAGTCCCAAATCAAGACATCAGCAAGGCCATGTTTTTCCCCCCAAATCCGTAGCATTCTGGTGCCTGCTACCCACCCACAATCCTTGGGGTTCTTTTGCTTGTATTTCTGCCTCCCATCACATGTCATAGTCCTCTCCTTTCTCCCTTCTATAACTTCCAGGTTCTATTTATAAGGACTTCAATAATCTGGATTAAGACCCACCCTGGTTTAGTACTCCACACATCTTCAAAAGGTCCCATTTTTAATGGGTTTCACACCCATGGGGTCATGGATTAAGATTAAGAACATGTGTTTGTTGGGGTAGACATTTCTACCTACCACATGTTTTTGAGCTTCCTTCCTTCCCTGCATCCCTATCCTCACCATTTCACTTCAGGACCTCATCATTTCACTCATTGCTGCCATTGCTTCCTAAATGGGCTTACTACCTTCAGTCTTGTTCTCCTCCAAACCATTCTGTAGATGTCTACCAACAATGATTTATTTAGAAAGCAAATCTGTGGAAATAGGCATTCTCATTCATTCCTGATGGTAGTACAAATTGGAACAACATTTCTGGAGGACTCTCACAATTTTAAACATGCATATCCATTGACCTATTCATTAGACTTGTAAATATTCATCTTATGAAAATAATTGTGCAGATGCCCAAAGATGTATGAACAACTATGGCCATCAAAAGTATTTTAAATAGTGCAGAAGTAGAATCTATACATATATGTATGAATTGGTTGAATTATGCTATATACCTCCTATGGAGTACTATGCTGCTACTATAAATGATATAGAGCTATATATATTGATATAGATTAATGGCCACAATATACTGTCCATATGCAAAATGTAGGTTATAATGCTGTAAGGTTTGCATCATCCCATTTTTATGAAGTTATACCTTTATGTGTATGTACATCTAAAAATATGAAGGAAGATATGCCAGAATATTAAGAGTATTCATCTCTTGGAGATGGGATATAGGTGATGTACACCTGAATTTAATAAACTTTGTTTTCTTTACAGTGAGCATATATTTTCTTTACAATCAGAAAAATGCCTAGAGGGGTGTTTTGGTTTGCTAATGCTGCTGTTTTGCAAAACACCAGAAATGGATTGGCTTTTATAAAGGGGGTCTATTTGGTTACAAAGTTACAGTCTTAAGGCCATAAGGCGTCCAAGGTAAGGCATCAACAATAGGGTACCTTCACTGGAAAAAGGCCATTGGCATCCAGAAAACCTCTGTTAGCTGGGAAGGCATGTGGCTGGCATCTGCTTGCTCCCAGGTTGCATTTCAAAATGGCATTCTCCAAAATGTCAGTATCAGCCTGCAACGGCCACCTTCAGAATGGGTCTCTCAGCTGCAGCTCTGAGGTCCTTCTATTTGTGAGCTTTTATAAGACTCCAGTGAACTAATCAAGGCCCATGCTGAATGGGTGGGGCCACACCTCCATGGAAACATCCAATCAGAGGTCACACCGTAACCAAAGGTATCACTTCCAGTTGGCTGGGACACATCTCCATGGAAACAACCTAATACCAGTATCCCATGGGATTGGATTAAAAGATCATGGCTTTTTCTTGGGGGACATAATATATCCAGACTTGCACAGGGGGTAATGCTCAAATGTTAATGTTACTTCCCTGCTCAAATATCCTTTCAATAACTCATCTTCCTTGGAGTGTTTTTCGAACCTTAGGGTCAATAAAAATCACCTGAAATATTTGTCTGAAATGTCGATTCTGAAGCAGCATCCTTCAGAGGTCTTGATTCATTAGGTCTGGGCAGGCTTGGCAATCTCCTCATCAGGACATCCTGATGTAGTAGCTTGGAATGGAGTCCAAGATTTTAAGGTTCTATGTCATCTCCCACCCACCCCCCCAGTACCTCTATGAACTCATCCTTCATCACTACCTGCCTCAAACTTAACCAACAATGCTCTGTAGTTTTGTAATTCTTATCACAATATGATGTCTTCACTGTCAGCACAGTGCATCCTCAACCCCCATCATAGCTAATTACTATGCATCCTTTATGACTTGGCCCAAATGCTACTTCCTCTCAGCATAATTCTTCATTGGCAACCAACCCCCTAACACCCCCATCACTACTATGTCCTGGGTCAGTGTGAGTGCCACTTCCATTTTCAATTATTCTTTTAACCAATAGTTATTGAGTACCCACTGTATGTCCTGTGCAAGGCTCCATCCATTCACCTTTTCATTATAATTATCTATTTATGATTCTGCTTTTCCATTAGGATATCAGTTATTTAAAGGAGGAGATGATCTTATTTGCTTTGTTTCCAAAGACATTTTTGTACTTGAATAATGTTGAATGAATGAATGAGGAAAAAAGAACAGAAATAAATGGAACAGAAAATAAAAATAATACCAATGCAAAATACACTTATAAAAAGAGGTGTTTCCAGAAAAAGAAATGAATATTATATATATACAAGAACCCTGCTGAATCACCTTATGTTTTCTAACCCATAAGAATTAGTTGTGAATCCATATGAGTGGCTCTTATATATTACCCACTGTTACCAACTCAAGTGTGTGATATATTTGTGATGTAAACTTGAATGTGCTTTTTTTAATGTGGAAAAATATACATAACATATAATTTACCATTTTAATGATTTTAAAGTGTACACATCAGTGGCATTAAGTACATTCATATTGCAATGCAGTCATCGCCACTATCTAGTTCCAGAATTTTTCATCATGCCAAATGGAAATCCTGTACTCATTTAACAGTCACTCCTCCCTCCCCCCAACCCCTGGCAACCATAATTTTGCTTTCCGTTTCTAGGTATTTGTCTATTATGGGTATTTCATAAAAATGCAGTCATACAATATGTGGCCTTTTGTGTCTGGCTTCTCTCACTTAGCATAATGTTTTCAAGGTTTATCCATGTTGTAGCATGTATCAGTTCTTCCTTTTAATGGCTGAATAACATTCTTTTGTATGGATATACCACATTTTGTTTATCCATTCATTTGTTGATGGCCATTTGGGTTGTTTCCACTTTTTGGCTCTTGTGGCTAGTGCTTTAATGAATATTTGTGTTCATTTTTGTTTGAACACCTGATTTAAATTCTTTTGGGTGTATACCAAGAAATAGAATTGTTGGGTCATGTGGTGTTCTAGTTTGCTAATGCTGCCAAATGCTAAACACCAGAAATGGATTGGCTTTTATAAAAGGGGGTTTATTTGGTTACACAGTTACAGTCTTAAGGCCATAAAGTGTCCAAGGTAACGCATCAACAATCGGGTACCTTCACTGGAGGATGGCCAATAGTATCCGGAAAATCTCTGTTAGCTGGGAAGGCACGTGGCTGGTGTCTGCTCTGGAGTTCTGGTTTCAAAATGGCTTTCTCCCAGGATGTTCCTCTCTAGGCTTCACCTTCTCTCCAAAATGTCACTCTCAGTTGCTCTTGGGGCGTTTGTCTTCCCTTAGCTTCTCCGGAGCAAAAGTCCGCCGTCAAAGGCCATCTCCAAAATGTCTCTGTAAGCTGAAGCTCCTCTCTAAGTTCCAGAGCATTCTTCAAAGTGTCCCTCTTGGCTGTAGCTCCTCTTCAAAGTGTCACTCTCAGCTGCACTGAGTTCCTTGTGTTTGTCAGCTCATTTGTATGGCTCCACTGATCAAGGCCCACCCTGAATGGGTGGGGCCACACTTCCATGGAAATATCTCATCAAGAGTTATCACCTACAGTTGGGTGGGGTGCATTTCCATGCAAACAACCTAATCCAAACCTTCCAACTTAATCCCCACTAATATATCTGCCCCCACAAGATTGCATCAAAGAACATGGCTTTTTCTGGGGGACATAATACATTCAAACCAGCACATATGGTAATTCTATCTTTAACTTTTTGAGGAACTATTAAACTGTTTTTCCTGTACATAGTTTTTATCCTCTATTTCAATTCAGCATTTTTATCCAACCAATTTACTTGTTACTGTTTTGGAAACATAGACATTTTATAGTAGAAATGAAAATGAGATAATTCTACATCTATCTTTTATTTTCTACACTATGGCCTCACCAACTACTTCCTCCTCCTACCACCCAATTTCTTGGCCAAGAAAAGAAAAGGTATTAGAACATAGTATCTTTAACATTTGCAGCCTACTTCTGCAGTTGTTGAAAACAATTCATCTATAAGTGTACATATTCTCTGGAAACTATTATATAAGGTTTTCATGTGAGAATTTCCTTGTTGTCCCACAATTTCAAAGTTAGGAATAAAAGGGTCTACATACACCACTATTCTAATTCTAGAGAACTGCCAAAATTAGCAATGGCCATTTTTTCATATAACTTGATGAAAAATCCTAGTTCAGAGGATTAGCCTAACATCAGCTCTCTGTTCCTCCATCCCTTTGCCCCATTCTCCTATTCATCATATTTAATTTGAGGGATCTGGGAGAAGAGAGGCTGCTTTTGGGGAAATGTGATGCTGCATATATGAAGAGATTCTGTTTGTTCTCTTCAAGACCTCCCTTCTGTGTAGAGAAGGAATGGGGGTGGTGGTGTCATCCCTCCTTGAAGTGAAGAGGGAAGGGCCCCAGAGAACCACTTGTAAAGATGATGGAGAAGATTGGAAGAAAGGGAGACTGGCGTGTTATCCCCCAGTTGATCTCTGCCTAAAGAGTAGGTTTGCTCATCTGCCTCTGTGTCACCAAAGCAGAGGTAAATGGGAATTGGGGCAGATATTGTCTTGGGAAGGGTACTGCCAGACAGAGATGGGACCAGAACTTCTTGAAGTGCAGTAGATGAATCCAGTGAGCAATGGACCTCAAGATGTGGCTGAGACCCAGGACTGCTGCTGGGGAGAGGGACTGTCGTTAGCTGGGCAGGCTGGAGTGACCACCAGTCAACAGGAAGTTCATAGACTATGTCCTAAAAAAATGGTCCTGGACACCCATGGAGAGGACCATGACCTTGCTTGGTCAAGGAAGAAGTTGTCTGGTTTTCCTATTTTTCCTCTTTGTGCCCTGACTTAAATAAAAGACATGAGAGCGCCAGCCCATGTTAGAACCATGAGGCTAGCCCAAGTTGGGACTGCAGAGGGAATGGGGAAGGAGAGGAGCTTTCAATCATAAGTGACACTGAGGTTTAAAATTGAACAGGACTGATACCTAGAAACTAAATTAAGACATTTTTGAAAATCAAGTAACTAAAATGTTATGGAATCCAGTCAAGAAGAAAGATGGGTTTTGCATAGTATCATTGAAAGATGGTTATTAGGAAATATTGGTTTCTTATTTTATCCCAACAAATTGAGACTCCTCAATAAATTGGGCTGCAGCATTTGACACCCAGTTCCAAGTGAAGCCACCCTGATTCTCAGGAGAAAGCCAGTCTTTTCCCTAACATGTCTTTTTTTAAAAAAAATTCAATTTTATTGAGATGTATTCACAGACCATACAGTCATCCAAAGTGTATAATCAGTTGTTCACAGTACCATCATATACTTGTGCATTCATCACCACAATCAATTTTTGAATGTTTTCATTACCACCCAGAAAAAAAGAATAAAAATTATAGTAAAAAAGAACATCTAAAACATCCCATACTCCCCATCCCTACCTATTGTTCACTTACTTTTTGTCTGAATTTCTCTACTCATCTGTTCATACACCGAATAAAGGGAGTAGAAGCCACAAAGTTTTCACAATCACACAGTCACACAGTGTAAGCTATATAGTTATACAATCATCTTCAAGAATAAAGCCTACTGGGTTGCAGTTTGACAATTTCAGGTATTTCCTTCTAGCTTTTCCAATACACTAAAAACTAAAAAGGGATCTCTATATCATGCATAAAAATAACCTCCAGAATGACCTTTAGACTCCATTTGAATTCTCTCAGCCACTGAAATTTTATTTTTTCCTTTCTCTTCCCTCTTTTTGTCCAAGAAGGCTTTCTCAATCTCATGATGCCAGGGCCAAGCTCATCCCCACGAGTCCTGTCTCATGTTGCCAGGGAGATTTACACCCCTGGGAGTCATGTCCCATGTTGGGGGGAGGGCAGTGAGTTTACCTGCAGTGTTGGCTTAGAGAGAGAGGCTGCATCTGAGCAACAAAAGAGTTTCTATGGGGGAGACTCTTAGGCACTATTATAAGTAGGCTTAGCCTCTCCTTTGCAGTAACAAGCTTCATAAGGGCAAGCCCCAAGATCGAGGGCTCAGCCTTCTAAATTAGTAGTCCCCAAAGCTTGTGAGAATACCAGTAATTCCCCAGGTGGGGAAGTTTAATATTTCCGTATTTCCCCCCAGTCCCTCAAGGGAGCTTTGCAAATACATTTTTATTCTCTGCCCAAATTACTCTGGGATGTATTAGGGCTTCACATTAATCTGTAAAACTAACCACATTTCACTCCTTATTCAAAGGTCCATGTAATTATGGTGTTTGAATAAACTAGCCATACAAGTTAAAATAAATAGTGTGTTACACAAAATATAGATTTTGCACCTAATGAACATCTCTTCCTGTGGTCTCACGCAGAAGTTGAAGTTTTAAAACACTGTCAATATTGCCCTTTACCCTTTAGTCTTATTTACGTTAGACCTAAGCAAGTCCATTTCATTCATATCTCTAATTGAAGTCTGGTCTCTTTTTCAGACTTTTTAACATTTGCTGTATGGGGTAATGCTGGCATTCATAGCTACCAGATTCTGGCTCTGAAGTTAGGTGTCACACAGATACCCAAAGTTCCAGGGACAGCACAGGTTATACACAAAGAGCTCAGCATCTCAGAATTTAGAAATAACCATTACAACTCAGGAATAGATGTAACTGCTGTAAGGCTTACAATCTAGGAACCTTTACAATTAGCCTTTCCCTGATAACCTATGCTCAGATTCAAGTCTCAGAGTTTGCACATTATAGTTAGTGCATATTTATGAGGCATTATAATATTTTTATTTACATTTCCGGTTTATTTCACTCAACATACTGTCCTCAATGTCCATTCACCTCACAACTTCACTTCTTGTAGCAGCTCAATATTCCATTGTATATATACACCACAGTTCGCTATTCCGTATATCAGTCAATGTACCCTTAGGCCACTGTTGTGAATCGTGAATAGTGCTATCATAAATCCCACTGTGCCAATATCAATTCATGTCCCTCTTTTCAATTCTTCCAGGCATATACCCAATAACAGGGTTACAGGACAATATGGCAACCGTGTGCTTAGGTTCCTGTTGAACTACCACACTGCTCTCCAGATGGCCTATACCATTCTACTTCCCCACCAACAGTGGGGAAGTACTTCCTTTTCTCCACATTTTCTCCAGCACTTGTATCCCTCTGTTTATTTTAGACAGTTTTATTCATATACCATATGTTCCCTCCTAAGTAAACAATCAATGGTTCCCTGTATAATCCCATAATTATGCATTCACCACCACTATCTCTATGAGGCATTTTTATTTCTTCCACAAAGAAAGAGGAAGAGATGAATAAAGAAAAAAGAAAAAGGAAAAAAGAAAAAAAAAGCAACTAAAAAGCAACAAAAGAAAAAACAAAATAAAAATAAAATACAATAAAAAGTGAGACGACAACACCAACCCCAAGAATCCCATAACCCTCCCTTATATCCCCCTCTTATAGACATTTAGCTTTGGTAGATTGCCTTTGTTACAATTAATGGAAGCATATTACAATGTTACTGTTAACTATAGACTCCTGTATTGATTGTATTTTTCCCTCAGTGCCATCCCATTTTGAACACCTTGCAAAGTTGATATTCATTTGTTGTCCCTTATGCAAAAACATTCTGATATTAGTACATTTAATCACAATCATTGACTACTCTAAGTTTCACTAAGTTATACCATCCCAGTCTTTATCTTCTGTCTTTCCTTCTGGCATCCACCATGCTCCTAACCTTCTTCTTTCAACTGTATTCACAGCCATCTTTGTTCAGTGTACTTACAATATTGTGCTACCATCACCCAATATTGTGCTATCCATTTCTTGATCTATACAATCAATCCTGTTGAACATTCTGTACTCCTTCAGCATCAAATGCCTGATCTTTACCCTCTTTCTATCTCCTGTTATCTTCATTTCTACAGTGTTCTCCAAACTTATCCGGTCTTTTCCTATCTGTAGCATTCCCTTTAGTATTTCTTGTCGAGGAGGTCTCCTGTTCATGAACTCTCTCAGTGTCTGTTTCTCTGTAAATATTTTAAACTCTCCCTCATTTTTGAAGGACAGTTTTGCCAGATATAGGATTCTTGGTTGGCAGCTTTTCTCTTTCAGTATCTTGACTAGCTGATACCACTGCCTTCTTTACTCTGTGATTTCTACTGAGAAATCTGCACTTAGTCTTACTGAGCTTCCCTTGTATGTGATGGATTGCTTTCTCTTGCTGCTTTCAGAATTCTCTCTTTGTCTTTGATATTTGACAATCTGATTAGTAAGTGTCTTGGAGTAGATCTATTTGGATGAATTCTGTTTGGTGTATGCAGTGCTTCTCGGGCCTGTAATTTTTTGTCTTTCATAAGAGTTGGGAAATTTTCATTGATTATTTCCTCTATTATTCTTTATGCTCCTTTTCCCTTTTCTTCACCTTCTGGGACACCTGTAACACTTACATTCATGCACTTCATATTGTCATTCAGTTCCCTGAACCCCTGCTCATATTTTTTTTCATTCTTTTTCCTATCTGTTCTTTTGCATGTAGGATTTCAGGTGACCTGTCCTCTATTTTGGTAATCCTTTCTTCTGCCTTTCCAAGTCTGCTGTTGTATGTCTCCATTGTGTTTTTCATCTCTTCTATTGTGCCTTTCACTCCCTTAAGTTCTGCCATTTGTTTATTTGTTTTTTCAAGCTTACAAATTCTTCCTTATGGTCACCCAGTGTCTTCTTTATATCCTTCATCTATTTTGTTGTGTTTTCTTTCAACTCATTGATTTGATTTATAAGATCTGTTTGAACATCTTTAATTAGTTGTTTCAACTCCTGAATCTCAGTTGAGGTGTGTGATGGTTAGGTTCATGTGTCAGCTCGGCCAGGTGAGAGTACCTAGCTGTCTGGTCAAGCAAGCACTGGCCTAACAATTGCTGTGAGGACATTTGTGGCTGGTTAATAAACCAACAGGCTGGTTTATTAAATCATCAGTGAATTGACTGCAGCTGTGACTGATGACTCACCTAGGGGCATGTTTTCCACAATGAGAGCATGCAATTGGCCAGATTTAATCCAATTAATCAGTTGAAGACTTATAAGCGAGACAGATAGAGGACCTTCACTTCTTCTTCGGCAGCCCAGCTGAACTGAGGAGTTCGTTGAAGTTTCCTGAGGAGTTCATCAAACACGTTCATCGGAGATCCCAGTTCATTTCCTGAGGAGTTTGTCGAAGTTGCCAGTTCATTTCCTGAGGAGTTCATTGGACGTCTTCATTGGAGTTGACAGTTTGCTGACTGCCCTGCAGAATTTGGACTTGTGCATACCCACAGTTGCATGAGTCACTTTTATAAATTTTATAGTCATAGATATCTCTCATTGATTCTGTTGGCTTCGCATGAAGCACACGCGAGGGTCAAAGCCATCAGACAATACGACTTTCCACAAATCCTTTCTGCTTAACTCCTTTTCCAATTTTGGCTTGTAGTGAAATGGTGGCTGGGTTCCATGTTTGGTTACATCCTCATGTTGAGCTGTAGCTTCTGGGATTCCACCCCCTGAAAGCTCATAATTTTCCAAGCCATCAGCTTCTGGTTTCTTTGAACCCAAGAGTTCAGTTCTAAGTTTATCTCTCTCTGCTCGCATTTTACTATAAGCTGCAAGGAGAAGCCAGGGTACATCCTCCACATATAGTCTGGAGATCTCCTCAGCCAAGTATTCCAGGTTGTTTCTTTCAAATTCTTCCCTCCATCTGACACCAGGACTCAATTTTGCCAAATTCTCTGCCACTTTAAAACAAGGATCGCCTTTCTTCCAGTTCACAACAACACATTCATCATTTCTGTTCAAGGCCTCGTCAGAAGTATCTTTAGAGTCCATATTTCCACAGTCTCTTCAAAGCAGTTTAGGCCTTTTCTATCAAGCTCCTTACAGTTCTTCCAGAATCTTCCCCTTATCCATTTCAGAAGCCACTCCAGCATGTTTGGTATTTGCAAACTCAGCAGCAAAAGCACCCTACTCCTGGTACCAAAATCTGTTCTAGTTTGCTAATGCTGCTGGAATGCAAAACACCAGAGATGGATTGGCTTTTATAAAAGGGGGTTTATTTGGATACACAGTTACAGTCTTAAGGCCATAAAGTGTCCAAGGTAACACATCAGCAATTGGGTACCTTCAGTGGAGGATGGCCAATGGTGTCTGGAAAACCTCTTTTAGCTGGGAAGGCACATGGCTGGCACCTGCTCCAAAGTTCTGGTTTCAAAATGGCTTTCTCCCAGGACATTCCTCTCTAGGCTGCAGTTCCTCAAAAATGTCACTCTTAGTTGCACTTGGGGTATTTGTCCTCTCTTAGCTTCTCCAGAGCAAGAGTCTGCTTTTAATGGCCATCCTCAAACTGTCTCTCATCTGCAGCTCCTGTGCTTTCTTCAAATTGTCCCTCTTGGCTGTAGCTCCTCTTCAAAATGTCACTCTCAGCTGCACTGAGTTCCCTCTGCCCATCAGCTCATTTATATGGCTCCACTGATCAAGGCCCACCCTGAATGGGTGGGGCCACACTTCCATGGAAATATCTCATCAAGAGTTATCACCTACAGTTGGGTGGGGTGCATTTCCATGCAAACAACCTAATCCAAACGTTCCAACTTAGTCCCTACTAATATGTCTGCCCCACAAGATTGCACCAAAGAATATGGCTTTTTCTGGGGTACATAGTACATTCAAACCAGCACAAGGTGTTAGTTTGTTACTTTGACTGGGCCATATCTTTGTGTTTCCTGAGGTGGCTCATGATTTTTTTGCTGTCTAGACATCTGGTTTTCTTGATAAGTTTATTCTGGAGGTTGTTTTCTCTCTTTTGCCTTGGATTTTCTTGTTGGTTTTCTTTGATCTCTGTATTTCTTTGTTTCTCTCACTGGTCAGTTGTCAGTATTTCCTTGCACTTTTTAGACTGTCCAGGGCACTGTTTGGTAACTTGATCATCCTCAGAGGCTGTTTTGCCTCCCAGCACAGGCTGTGACTACACAACCTGAAACTGCAGGATTCCTGTGCTTTCACTTTACCAGCCAAAGTCTCGCTTGATGTGGGTCTACACCTGTGGCAGAGTACTCCCTCAGCTGACCCAGCACTGCAGCCATCCCCAAGGCAAGGAAACAGCCACCGGCTGCTTCTTTCCTCAAGTGTGGGGAAGGGTTTTCAGACTGAGGTCTGGAAATGCAATCTTTGTTCATGTTTTTTTGTCTCTTTGTCCCCCACTGACCTGGGGCTTGAGTTGTCCTCCCCTGTCTCCTGGTTTTCAAATGGTGGGGGTGTGTCTCACTGCTGTGAGAGATTTTTAAATCTGTATCCCTGGTGGGAGGGTTCTCATCCGCTGATTCTTTTCCTTTCCCACACTGAGCCCAAGTGAGGGGTGGGGAGAGGACCAGCTGGTCTGGGATGGAAACATCCTACCTATATTTCTTCTCTTTCTTCAATTCGGCATCTACAGGGTCATTCTCCAGTCTATATCCTCCTCCAGAGTTTCAAACAATTCAGAATTGTCCTTTTTTTCATTGAATCTCTGGAGAGGAGTCTTCAGTAGCTGTTTATGTCACCATGTTCCTTCCAACTGATGTTAAAAACAATTGCTAATGGGTGGCAAGCTCTGCTTTTCACAGGACAGTCTAAAAAGGTGCTCATTTGCAGTTGATATGTATTGTAAGTGCTTTCTAATGTAACTTCATTTAGAGCTATTTTTATTTCATGAACCCTGGAAAGCTGTAATGAAGTACACATCCTTGTTGTTTTCACACAGATCCTGTAACAGAGAAATAGTACAGAGCAGTGCCATTAAAGTACACTCAGCAAAGGCATGAGAAAAATGAGGCTGAGGTTGAGTTACAGCCAGTAGAGACTGTCTGTCCCATTCAATCTCAATACAGGAAAGAATTAGCAATTTTTAAAATGGTGAATTTGTGAGAACTAAAGTTAGGCACATGGAAGCTGTGGTGGGTTCTACAATCAGAGAAGGATGATTTCATATCTTCTTTTCCCTCTCCTCTCTCCCCTCCTAGTCTGTCTCGATTCCATTTCTTTTATAAGGGTTTCTCTTCTTATTTACTCCATCTATCATCCCTCAATAAAAATAATATTCTTTCCTCTTGTGTAAATGAATCATAGGTGTAAACAGGTAGCCTATTATGGTAGAAATTAAGTGGGTGTTCATTGAAGAGGGTTTTTCAAAAGTCCAAGATGGAGCACACCAGTCATTCGAAACAGATGTTGCTCAGAGAAGTGTCACTTGGCTGCCCTAACTTCAGTTATGCAAATGTAAGTCAATTAGACCATGTTGAGGGTCTCCTTTATTATATATTTGGAGGGAGCTGGTCATCTTGTCTTAGGACGTAGGGATAAGAAGGCTTTATTGAATTTTTTAAAAAAATTTTTCTTAGAGAAGTTGTGGTTTTACAGAACAATCATGCATAAAATACAGGATTCCCATATATCACCCCATCAACAACACCTTACACTGGTGTTGAACAGTTGTTATAATTGATGATAGTACTTTTTAAAATAATTGTACTTTTTTTTAACAGTAGTAGCCAGCATTTATTTAGAGAGTCTATGTTCTAGCTACTGTGTGAAGCAATTTACATGGATTACCTCATTTAAAACACCCAATACACAGGACTGTGAAATATGTCCCATTTTTAAATTTTTTAAAATTAGAGAAGTTGTAGGTATACAGAAAAATCATGTAAAAAATACAGTGTTCCTATATTCCACCCTATTTTTAATACTTTGCATCAGTGTTACCATTGTTACAATTGATGAAAGAATATTAAAATAGGAATATTATTACCTATCATCTATAGTTTACATTAGGTGTATTTTTCCTGATATACCACCCTATTTTTAATACCTTGTATTCGTTTCATACATTTTTTATAATTCATGGAAGAACATTATTATATTTGTACTAAACTATAGTCCATTGTGTAAAATAGGGTTCATGGTGTTACACAGTCCTGTTTTATCTTATAATTTTTATTCTAATAAACTGTAGAACCTGGAATTTCCCCTTTTAACCACATTCACATATATAAGTCAGTGCTGTTAATTACACTCACAATAATGTGCTACCATCACCACCATCCATTTCCAAATCTTTATAATCAACTTAAATAGAAATTCTGTACAAATTAAGTGTCTACTCCCTGTTCCCTACCCCAATTTATCCCCTGGTAACTTACATTAGAGATTCTAACTCCATGAGTTTCCTTATTATAATTAGTCCATTTCATTGAGATCATACAATATTTTTCCTTTTGTGTCTCACTGAATTCTCTCAACACAATGTCCTCAAGATTTATGCATGATAATGCATGCATCAGGACTTCATTCCTATTTATGGATGAATATTCTATTGTATGTATATACCACATTTTGTTAATCCATTAATTGGTTGATGGACACTTGGGTTGCTTCCATCTTTTGGCACTGTGAATAATACCTCTATGAACATCATTGTGCAATTATCTGTTTGAGTCCCTGCTTTCAGTTCTTCTGAGTCTATTCCTAGCAGCAGGATTGGTGGGCCGTATGGTAGTTCTATACTTAGCTTTCTGAGGAACTGCCCCACTGTCTTCCACAGTGACTGTACTATTTTACATTCCCACCAGGAATGAGTAAGTGTTCCTGTTTTTCCACATCCTCTCTAACACTTGTATTTTTTCTGCTTTTTTTTTTTTTTAAATAATGGCCATTTTAATTGGCGTGAAATGATACCTCATTGTGGTTTTAATTTGCATTTTCCTAATAGCTAGCAATGTTGAGCATCTTTTCAGATGCTTTAAAGCCATTTGTTTACCTACTTTGGAGAAATGAGTACTGAAATCTTTTGCCCATTTTTTAATTGGGTTGTTTGTCTTTTTATTGTTGAACTGTAGAATTTCCTTATAGATTTTGGATATTAAACTTATTGGATATGTGGTTTTCAAATATTTTTTCCCATTGAGTAAGTTGTTTTTCACTTTTCTGAGAAAGTCCTTTGATGCTCAAAAGTTGTTCCCATTTATCTATTTTTTTATTTCATTGCTTGGCTTTGAGTGTAAAGTCTAGGAAATCATTGCCTAACACAAGATCCTGAAGATGCTTCCCTACATTTTCTTCTAGGAGTTTTATAATGCTGGTTCTTATATTTAGGTCTTTGATCCATTTTGAGTTAATTTTTGTATATGTTGCTAGATTGGAGTCCTCATTCATTCTTTTTTTTTTTTTTTTTTTGCATTTTATTTTATTTTATTTATTTTTTTTTTAATCATCATTTTATTGAGATATATTCACATACCACGCAGTCATACAAAACAAATTGTACTTTCAATTGTTTACAGTACCATTACATAGTTGTACATTCATCACTTAAATCAATCCCTGACACCTTCATTAGCACACACACAAAAATAACAAGAATAATAATTAGAGTGAAAAAGAGCAATTGAAGTAAAAAAGAACACTAGGTACCTTTGTCTGTTTGTTTGCTTCCCCTACTTTTCTACACATCCATCCATAAACTAGACAAAGTGGAGTTTGGTCCTTATGGCATTCCCAATCCCACTGTCACCCCTCATAAGCTACATTTTTATACAACTGTCTTCGAGATTCATGGGTTCTGGGTTGTAGTTTAATAGTTTCAGGTATCCACCACCAGCTACCCCAATTCTTTAGAACCTAAAAAGGGTTATCTAAAGTGTGCGTAAGAGTGCCCACCAGAGTGATCTCTCGGCTCGTTTTGGAATCTCTCTGCCACTGAAGCTTATTTCATTTCCTTTCACATCCCCCTTTTGGTCAAGAAGATGCTCTCCATCCCACGATGCCGGGTCCACACTCCTCCCCGGGAGTCATACTCCACGTTGCCAGGGAGACCCACTTCCCTGGGTGTCTGATCCCACGTAGGGGGGAGGGCAGTGATTTCACCTTTCAAGTTGGCTTAGCCAGAGAGAGAGGGCCACATCTGAGCAACAAAGAGGCATTCAGGAGGAGACTCTTAGGCACAAATACAGGGAGGCCTAGCCTCTCCTTTGCAGCAACCGTCTTCCCAAGGGTAAAACTTATGGTAGAGGGCTCAACCCATCAAACCACCAGTCCCCTATGTCTGTGGTCATGTTAGCAACCATGGAGGTGGGGTAGGCGAATACCCCTGCATTCTCCACAGGCTCCTCAAGGGGGCACTACATCTTTTTTTTTTTTTTTTCCTTGTTTGTCTTTTTTCTTTTTTTTTTTTTTTTAACTTTCCCTTCTTTTTTCAAATCAACTGTATGAAAAAAAAGTTAAAAAGAAAACAAACATACAATAAAAGAACATTTCAAAGAGACCATAGCAAGGGAGTAAGAAAAAGACAACTAACCTAAGATAACTGCTTAACTTCCAACATGTTCCTACTTTACCCCAAGAAAGTTACATAATATAGCAACATTTCAGTGAACTTGTTCCTACTACATCCATCAGAAATTAACAGACCATAGTCATTCCTGGGCATCCCCAGAACGTTAAATAGCTTATCTGTTCTTCTTGGATTATTGTTCCCCCTTCCTTAATTGCTCTCTACTGCTAGTTCCCCTACATTCTACATTATAAACCATTTGTTTTACATTTTTCAAAGTTCACATTAGTGGTAGCATATAATATTTCTCTTTTTGTGCCTGGCTTATTTCGCTCAGCATTATGTCTTCAAGGTTCATCCATGTTGTCATATGTTTCACCAGATCGTTCCTTCTTACTGCCGCGTAGTATTCCATCGTGTGTATATACCACATTTTATTTATCCACTCATCTGTTGAAGGACATTTGGGTTGTTTCCATCTCTTGGCAATTGTGAATAATGCTGCTATGAACATTGGCGTGCAGATATCTGTTCGTGTCACTGCTTTCCGATCTTCCGGGTATATACCGAGAAGTGCAATCGCTGGATCGAATGGTAGCTCTATATCTAGTTTTCTAAGGAACTGCCAGACTGACTTCCAGAGTGGCTGAACCATTATACAGTCCCACCAACAATGAATAAGACTTCCAATTTCTCCACATCCCCTCCAGCATTTGTAGTTTCCTGTTTGTTTAATGGCAGCCATTCTAATCGGTGTTAGATGGTATCTCATTGTGGTCTTAATTTGCATCTCTCTAATAGCTAGTGAAGCTGAACATTTTTTCATGTGTTTCTTGGCCATTTGTATTTCCTCTTCAGAGAACTGTCTTTTCATATCTTTTGCCCATTTTATAATTGGGCTGTCTGTACTATTGTCATTGAGTTGTAGGATTTCTTTGTATATGCAAGATATCAGTCTTTTGTCAGATACATGGTTTCCAAAAATTTTTTCCCATTGAGTTGGCTGCCTCTTTACCTTTTTGAGAAATTCCTTTGAGGTGCAGAAACTTCTAAGCTTGAGGAGTTCCCATTTATCTATTTTCTCTTTTGTTGCTTGTGCTTTGGGTGTAAAGTCTAGGAAGTGGCCGCCTAATACAAGGTCTTGAAGATGTTTTCCTACATTATCTTCTAGGAGTTTTATGGTACTTTCTTTTATATTGAGATCTTTGGTCCATTTTGAGTTAATTTTTGTGTAGGGGGTGAGGTAGGGGTCCTCTTTCATTCTTTTGGATATGGATATCCAACTCTCCCAGCCCCATTTGTTGAAAAGACCATTATGGCTCAGTTCGGTGACTTTGGGGGCCTTATCAAAGATCAGTCGGCCATAGATCTGAGGGTCTATCTCTGAATTCTCAATTCGATTCCATTGATCTATATGTCTATCTTTGTGCCAGTACCATGCTGTTTTGGCAACTGTGGCTTTATAATAAGCTTCAAAGTCAGGGAGTGTAAGTCCTCCCACTTTGTTTTTCTTTTTTAGAGTGTCTTTAGCAATTCGAGGCATCTTCCCTTTCCAAATAAATTTGATAACTAGCTTTTCCAAGTCTGCAAAGTAGGTTGTTGGAATTTTGATTGGGATTGCATTGAATCTATAGATGAGTTTGGGTAGAATTGACATCTTAATGACATTTAGCCTTCCTATCCATGAACATGGAATATTTTTCCATCTTTTAAGGTCCCCTTCTATTTCTTTTAGTAGAGTTATGTAGTTTTCTTTGTATAGGTCTTTTACATCTTTGGTTAAGTTTATTCCTAGGTACTTGATTTTTTTAGTTGCTATTGAAAATGGTATCTTTTTCTTGAGTGTCTCTTCAGTTTGTTCATTTCTAGCATATAGAAACATTACTGACTTATGTGCATTAATCTTGTATCCCGCTACTTTGCTAAATTTGTTTATTAGCTCTAGTAGGTGTATCGTCGATTTCTCAGGGTTTTCTAGATATAAGATCATATCATCTGCAAACAATGACAGTTTTACTTCTTCTTTTCCAATTTGGATGCCTTTTATTTCTTTGTCTTGCCGGATTGCCCTGGCTAGCACTTCCAGCACAATGTTGAATAACAGTGGTGACAGCGGGCATCCTTGTCTTGTTCCTGATCTTAGAGGGAAGGCTTTCAGTCTCTCACCATTGAGTACTATGCTGGCTGTGGGTTTTTCATATATGCTCTTTATCATGTTGAGGAAGTTTCCTTCAATTCCTACCTTTTGAAGTGTTTTTATCAAAAAGGGATGTTGAATTTTGTCAAATGCTTTTTCAGCATCTATTGAGATGGTCAATTGATTTTTCCCTTTCGAGTTTTTAATGTGTTGTAATACATTGATTGTTTTTCTTATGTTGAACCATCCTTGCATGCCTGGAATGAACCCCACTTGGTCATGGTGTATGATTTTTTTAATGTGTCTTTGGATTCGATTTGCAAGTATTTTGTTGAGGATTTTTGCATCTATATTCATTAGGGAGATTGGCCGGTAGTTTTCCTTTTTTGTAGCATCTTTGCCTGGTTTTGGTATTAGATTGATGTTAGCTTCATAAAATGAGTTAGGTAGTGTTCCATTTTTTTCAATGTTTTGAAAGAGTTTGAGTAAGATTGGTGTCAGTTCTTTCTGGAAAGTTTGGTAGAATTCCCCTGTGAAGCCATCTGGCCCTGGGCATTTATTTGTGGGAAGATTTTTGATGACTGATTGGATCTCTTTGCTTGTGATGGGTTGGTTGAGGTCTTCTATTTCTTCTCTGGTCAGTCTAGGTTGTTCATATGTTTCCAGGAAATTGTCCATTTCTTCTACATTATCCAGTTTGTTGCCATACAGTTGTTCATAATATCCTCTTATAATTTTTTTAATTTCTTCAGGATCTGCAGTTATGTCACCTTTTTCATTCATTATTTTGTTTATATGGGTCTTCTCTCTTTTTGATTTTGTCAGTCTAGCTAGGGGCTTGTCAATCTTGTTGATCTTCTCAAAGAACCAACTTTTGGTGATATTTATCCTTTCTATTGTTTTTTTGTTCTCTATGTCATTTATTTCTGCTTTAATCCTTGTTATTTCTTTTCTTGTACTTGGTTTAGGATTGGTTTGCTGTTCATTTTCTAGCTTCTTCAGTTGATCCATTAGTTCTTTGATTTTGGCTCTTTCTTCCTTTTTAATATATGCGTTTAGTGCTATAAATTTCCCCCTTAGCACTGCTTTTGCTGCATCCCATAGGTTTTGGTATGTTGTGTTCTCATTTTCATTCGTCTCTATATATTTAGCAATTTCTCTTGCTATTTCTTCTTTAACCCACTGATTGTTTAGGAGAGTGTTGTTTAACCTCCAGGTATTTGTGAATTTTCTAAGTCTCTGATGGTTATTGACTTCTAATTGTATTCCATTGTGGTCAGAGAATGTGCTTTGAATAATTTCAATCTTTTTAAATTTATTGAGGCTTGTTTTATGTCCCAGCATATGATCTATTCTGGAGAAAGTTCCGTGAGCACTAGAAAAGTATGTGTATCCTGGTGATTTGGGATGTAATGTCCTGTAGATGTCTGTTAAATCTAATTCATTTATCAGATTGTTTAGGTTTTCAATTTCCTTATTGGTCTTCTGTCTGGTTGATCTATCTATAGGAGAGAGTGATGTGTTGAAGTCTCCCACAATTATTGTGGAAACATCAATTGCTTCCTTTAGTTTTGCCAATGTTTCTCTCATGTATTTTGTGGCACCTTGATTGGGTGCATAGACATTTACGATTGTTATTTCTTCTTGCTGAATTGCCCCTTTTATTAGTATGTAGTGGCCTTCTTTGTCTCTCAAAACATCCCTGCATTTGAAGTCTATTTTATCTGAGATTAATATTGCTACACCTGCTTTCTTTTGGCTGTAGCTTGCATGAAATATTTTTTTCCATCCTTTCACTTTCAGTTTCTTTGTGTCCCTGTGTCTAAGATGAGTCTCTTGTATGCAACATATTGATGGTTCATTTTTTTTGATCCATTCTGTGAATCTATATCTTTTAATTGGGGAGTTTAATCCATTTACATTCAACATTAAAACCGTGAAGGCATTTCTTGAATCGGCCATCTTATCCTTTGGATTATGTTTGCCATATTTTTCCCTCTCTCTATTAATATCCTTTATTGTACCCATACCGAATCTCTTTAGTACTGAACCTTTCTCCAAGTCTCTCTGTCCTGTCTTTGTTTCTCTGTCTGTAGGGCTCCCTTTAGTATCTCCAGTAGGGCAGGTCTCTTGTTAGCAAATTCTCTCAGCATTTCTTTGTCTGTGAAAAATTTAAGCTCTCCCTCAAATTTGAAGGAGAGCTTTGCTGGATAAAGTATTCTTGGCTGGAAATTCCTCTCACTCAGAATTTTAAATATATCGTGCCACTGCCTTCTCGCCTCCATGGTGGCTGCTGAGTAGTCACTACTTAGTCTTATGCTGTTTCCTTTGTATGTGGTGAATTGCTTTTCTCTTGCTGCTTTCAGAACTTGCTCCTTCTCTTCTATGTTTGACAGTGTGATCAGTATATGTCTCGGAGTGGGTTTTTTTGGATTTATTCTATTTGGAGTTCGCTGAGCATTTATGATTTGTGTATTTATGTTGTTTAGAAGATTTGGGAAGTTTTCCCCAACAATTTCTTTGAATACTCTTCCTAGACCTTTACCCTTTTCTTCCCCTTCTGGGACACCAATGAGTCTTATATTCGGACGTTTCAAATTATCTATCATATCCCTGAGGTCCATTTCGAGTTTTTCAATTTTTTTCCCCATTCTTTCTTTTATGCTTTCATTTTCCATTCTGTCATCTTCCAGGTCACTGATTCGTTGTTCAACTTCCTCTAGTCTTGTACTATGAGTGTCCAGAATCTTTTTAATTTGGTCAACAGTTTCTTTAATTTCCATAAGATCATCTATTTTTTTATTTAGTCTTGCAATGTCTTCTTTATGCTCTTCTAGGGTCTTCTTGATTTCCTTCATATCCCGTACTATGGTCTCATTGTTCATCTTTAGTTCTTTGAGTAGCTGCTCTAGGTGTGTCTCTTCTGGTCTTTTGATTTGGGTGCTTGGGCTTGGGTTATCCATATCGTCTGGTTTTTTCATATGCTTTATAATTTTCTGTTGTTTTTGGCCTCGTGGCATTTGCTGAACTTGATAGGGTTCTTTTAGGGTTTGTAGACCAGTTGAAGTCCTTATCTCTAATTTATCAGATCTACAGCTTCGTGGAGTACACTTTCTCTAACTAACCAGCAGGTGGCGTCCACGAGCCACCTGTTCTCCAGAAGCCAGATCTCCCCTGCTTAGCCTTTTTGGTGAGTGGGGGAGTGAGTCTTGTGGGGCCCAATTGGTGTACCAAGCTTGCGTGTGTAGTTGGTGTTGCCTGCCCTGTATGTGGGGCGTGTTTCTGGGCAGTCGGGGAGGGGGGGTGGCCCTAACAATCAAATCTCCCTGATGATCCTAGAGTTTTAAAGCTACTGCAATAGTCTAATCCTTCAGTTCAGTCCTGCCACAGTTTGTCTCTGCCACTGACCCACAAGTCTTTGGTATTGGCGTATGGCTCCTGAGACTTGCAAGTGGGCCCCTCTTCCAGGCTGTGCACCCCGGGTCCTCTGTTGAGGGATGACTGTGCTATGTCACAGGTGAGTGCCGTCCCCCCAGGGCAGTTCTGGGCTGCTGGGCTGTGTAGGGAGGCTCCCAGTCTGCTCAAATGATGGCTGAATGGGGCTCTGTTAATTCACACTGCTCCCCCTTCCCAGCTCTGGGACATTCAGCTGAGGTTGCAGGGAAGGCTAATGTCCACGCCCAGTTTTGTGGTGTGTGCCTGTTATTTGAAGCACTTCCGTCACACTGGGTTGTCTGGGGCAGCTCTGGGCTATGGGGCTGGCGATGGGCAGGAGTGTTTCCTGTCCACCAGGATGGTGGCTGTGAGCGGACACCCCCCTTTTCTTGGGAAGTTGTGTTGTTTAGTGAATTTTCTCAGCCACTGGATTATTGCCTTTTGTCTCAGAGCTCTCTTAGTTCTGCTCTTGACTTGACGTGCCCAAATTTCAATTCTTTGAAGCTTTCTGTATTGAGCTTCTTAGAATAATTGTTTTAGAAAAAGCAAAAAGGATTTAAAAAAAAAAAAAAAAAAAAAGGCCCTCCTCAGTGATCTAATGGGTTATTGAAATGCTAATAGACAAAGCAACCAGGGCCATTAAGGAAAGGTGCCCAAGGCAGAGAGATCAGCCTTGCTTTGGGATTTGCATATGCGCCTCAAGGCCTGATCTCCGCCCTTCCCCTTTCTGTGTTCACCAGAACTCCAAAAATCCTCTGCTTTTATTTTGGAGTTTTTCGTGTTGTTTTTTTTCTATGCCTGTCTCCTCTCTGCTGGGCTGGCTGCTCTCAGAGTCTCTGGTGTCTGGCCTCAGTCTATCTATGGTTGGAGTTTGAATCAGTAGAATGAGTTTCCGATAAGAGCAGCCACTGCAATTCTCCCTTCTCCTTCCTGGAGCTGACAGCCCCTCCTCCCCCGGGACTGAGCCTGGCAGGGAGGGGCGCGGGTCCCCTGGCCGCAAAAACTTACAGATTTCGCTGATCTCAGCAGTTCCACGTTTTCATGAGTGTTGTATGAAGTATGCCCAAAGACAGATTGCTCTGTGGTGTCCAGTCCACGCAGTTCCTGGCTTTTTACCTACTTTCCTGGAGGAGTAACTAAAACATACAGCTCACCAGTCTGCCATCTTGCCCCGCCTCCCATTCATTCTTTTGAATATGGATATCCAGTTCCCCCATCACCATTTCTCAGAGACTATTCTTTCCCAATTGAGTGGATTTGGCAGCCTTGTCAAAAATCAATTGACCATAGATGTGAGGGTCTATTTATGAACTCTCAATTTGATTCCATTGGAATATATATATCCTTGTGCCAGTACCATGCTTTTTTTTTTCTGCCAGACATCCTTTTATTATATCAGAAAAGCAACACTAGGCACTAGATCTTGTAAAATAAATACTATGCCATTTTGACCACTGTAGCTTTGTAATGTGCTTTAAAGTCAGGATGTGTGAGTCCTCCAACTTTGTTCTGTTTCAAGATGGTTTTGACTATTTGGAACCCCTTACCCTTACAAATAAATGTGATAATTGGCTTTTCCATTTATGCAGAGCAGGCTGTTTAAATTTTGATGGGATTGCATTGGATCTATAAATCATTTTGGGTAGAACTGACAACTTAACAATATTTAGTCTTCCAATCCATGAGGCTGGGATGTCCTTCCATTTACTTAGAAATTCTTTGATTTTTTTTTTTTTTAGCAAAGTTTTGTAGTTTTCCATGTTTAAGTCCTTTAATTCCTTGGTTGAGTTTATTCTTAGATATTTGATTTTTAATTGCTATTTTAAATGGAATTTTATTTTTTATTTCCTTCTCAGATTTCTCATTACTAGTATATAGAAACACTACTGATTTTTCCATGTTGATCTTGTTACCCCCCCATCCCCCACTTTGCTGAATTTGTTTTTTTTTTTAGCTCTGGTAGCTTTGTTATAGATTTATCAGGACTTTCTATATATAGGATACATATGTTATCTGAAAGCAGTAAAGCAGTGAAAGTTTTACTTTATCCTTTCTAATTTGGATGCCTTTTCTTTTTTTCTTTTTTGCCTAACTGCTCTGGATAGGACTTCTGGTATAAAGTTTTATTTCTCTGGGGTCAGTAGTAATATCTGTCCTCTCATGTCTGATTTTATTATTTGCATCTTTCCTTTTTTTTTTATCCATTCTGCCAATCTGTGTCTTTTGATTGGGGAGTTTAATTCATTAATATTCAGTGTTATTACTTTAAAGGCAGTACTTACTTCAGCCATTTTGTCTTTTGGTTTTTATATGTCATATTTTTTTCTTTGGTCTCTCTTTTCCTTTATTGCAACCTCCTTTTCTGTATTGTTGATCTTTTATGAGGTATCTGACTGATCTCTTTCTCATTTCTGTTTCTGTATATTTTTAAGTACTTTCTTTGTGGTTATCCTGGGGTTTATATTAGACAACCTGCATCTATAACCTATGAATCTGAAAAGATACTACCTTAGCTTCAGTAGTATACATGCTCTCTGCTCCCATAACCCTCAGTCTCCCCTCTTTAGGTTGTTTTTGTCCACTTTATTTTTTGCATGTCCATTATCATGAAATGTACCTTTTTTCTTGTTCAGTTGTATTCTGACTCTTATAAGAATTAAAGAGTTGAGTTGTGTATTAAGGATATAGTACTATTGTGTTTTGCATTTACCCTTTTAGGTATCCTTACTGATGATCTTCATTTCTTCATACCATTCCAAGCCACTCTCTCCTGTCTTTTACTTTCATCCAACAGAACAGCAGAACTCCCTTTAGTAATTCTTGTAAGGCAGATCTCTTCTTGATGAATTTGCAGTTTCTGTTTATCTGTGAATATTTTAAACTCTCCCTCATTTTGAAGGACAATTTTGTAGGTAAAGAATTCTTAGTTGGCCATTTTTCTCTTTCAGTACCTTAAATATATCATTCCATTGCTTTCTTGCCTTCATGGTTTCTAACGATAAATCAGCATCTAGTCTTATTGAGGATCCCTTGTATGAGACAAATTGCTTTTCTCTTGCTGCTTTCAGGATTATCTCTTTATCTTTGGCATTTGACATTCTGATTAGTATGTGTCTTTGAGTAGGTCTATTAAGATTTATTCTGTTTGGAGTATGCTGTGCTTCTAGGATGTGTATATTTATGTCTTTCATAAGAGTTGGGAAATTTTCAGCCATTATTTCCTTAAATATTCTTTCTGCCTCTTTTCCCTTCCCTTTTCCTTCTGGGTCACCCATGATGCATATGTCAGTGCACTTCATGCTGTTTCTCAAATCTCTGAGACATGTCTTAATTTTTTCTATCCTTTTCTCTACCTGTTCTTCTGTCTCTGTGACTTCAGTTGTCCTGTCTTCAATTCTATTTCACTGATTCTTTCTTCTCCCTATTCAATTCTGCTGTTGTGTGCTACTGGTGTATTTTTAATCTTTATTATTGTGATTTTCATCCTCATAACTTCAGTTATGTTTCTTTTTATACTTTCAAATTGTTCTTTATGCTCACACATTTTCTTCTTGATATCCTTTATCTCTTTATCCATATTTTCCTTCATCTCCTTGAATTGATTTAGGAGATTTGTTCAAACTTCTTTGATTAGCTGTTCCAACTTCTGAGTCTTCTCTGAAGTTTAAATTTGTTTCATTAACTGAGCCATATCTTCCTGTTTCTTAGTATGGCTTGTTATTTTTTGTTGATGCCTAGGCATCTGATTCTCTTAATGGGTTAACTCTGAAAGTAGGTTTCTGCCTATTGTCTAGGGTTTTATTATTGATTGGCTTTGTGTTATGGCTCTTCTTTGATACTTGGATGAAATTATTCTAGACTTTTAGAACAGCCTGTGTTAACTGTACAGATTTTTTTTTTTTTTTTTTTTTTTTTTTTTTTTTTTTTTTTTTAGCTCTTCTTCATCTCATTCTTGCCTTGGTTATACAGTGCAATTCTAAGATTGCACTTTTTGTGTAATTGTTTCACCTCCAGGGGAATGCTTTCTTTCCTCTTTTCCTTCTTTGGGAATCTTGATCTGTTCTGTTTGTTTTTGTGCAGAATTTTCTCTACAGCACTTTTGATTTGTTTAAATTCTCTCCATCACTCAGTGCCTCATTTTCCTTACACTTTTCAACTCTGGGACATGTCCTGTCTTACAGCAGTTCAGATTAACTGCCCCCTCCCTTTTTTTTTTTTTTTTTTTTTTTTGCTGTAAGGCTTTTCTCCCTCCTGTTTCTTCTCCATTAGGTTATCCTGCTACAGACAGCCAGATTGGGTCAATCCAGTATGGTTGGTCAGTCCAGAAAAATCCATTTCGCATTTAGGTGATTCACCCAACAGAAACTGGATTGAGTGAGCGCACCTCTTGCCAACCATTCTACAACAGTCTTTCTCCTCCCCCCTCCACCTGGGGGCTTTTTTGTATGCAGCACTCCTTAGCAGTTTTGTTCTGCCCTGGGACCCTGTGGACTCAGGTCTCTGTGCCTGGATATGTGGAGTTATGTCTATGTGGAGTTCTAACTCACTGCTATGTGTGGCTCTGTAATATCTGTCTGTGGTGGGAGGCACCCAGGCTGCTGCCTCTGAGCAACTCCCAAGCTGTGTGGGACCAAGTGTGGGGGAAGAGAACAGAATGATGGGTCCAGGATGGAAATTTCCTATCTGATATTTTTTGTTTTCTTTGATTCAGCATTGATTCTCTGGTCTCTACTATCCTTCAGAGTTCTATGCAGATGGGATTTGTCCTTTCATTCTCTGAATCTCTGGGGAGGATTTTTCATGGGTTGTCTTATATTGCCATGTTGATGATGTTCCATATTGAATTTTGAGTGACTGAAGAGGTCTTAACTCTCAGGAGGAAAGGCAGACAGTGGCTGTGGGTGCTGTGTTTAGGGTTACTCTGACTCTGCTGCAATGGACACCGTTATTGGGCCCAGGTTGACCCTACGGATGTGACTGTGAGGGTGACTGCTGAACCCAAGTATGAGTCTCACTGCAGCTGTGCAGGGTCTGTGCCTGTCATCACTGTGGGGGAATAAGAGCCCATGGGCTTGTAGAGGCCTTATTTTTTGAGCTGGATTCAGTAGGGTACAAGCAGAGAGCAGCTTTATTCTTTCATAATATTGCCTTTGAGGATCCATTAAAACATTCTGTTCTACTCCTGGATGAAGTCTCAAGAAGATCCTATAGCTTTATCAAGTCATTTTTAATTATTAATCAATAATCCAATTTTTTAAGGTGTTAAAAATGCTGACCAGTCTAACATATAAGCTTCAGTCTCTCATGCAACTAAAAGTTTCTCCCCTTCCCCAAGATAAGCCTGCCCAGGCTGAGAAACCTGCAGGGGAAAAGAGATCATGGTGATGCTTTAATTATGTCCTCACCACATCTCCTTGTTCACTAAAATGCCTCTGATTTCATTAGGGTTGGAGCAGGACAGAAAGAAGAGATAAAGAGAAAAGGAGGATGGAGGGAGGGAGGAAGGAAAGGGAAAGAAAGAGCCTTATTTGTGACCTGTCATCAGATGTCCAAAGCTGACCTTTTCCTCATGAGTTGGTAGTTCTGGGGAATCCTCAGAAAATCTCATTGCTAGGGGTCTCTTCTCTACAGTTCCCCACAGCTGGTGCCTTTGACTTTCTGCAGTTCACCCACCCAGATTCCTCTTTGGGGTCACCCAGATCCTACAGATGACCCTCTTGGGTGGAATTCCTTTCAAAATGACCCAAATTCCACCACCTTCTGGAGGCTTTACATCTTCAGATATTTTGCTAAATTTTGGAAGCACAGATCTTTCCTGACGCAACCCTGTTTCTTTGTTACCAAAAGCTTCCCAGCCAACTTCTCATTTTTGGAATAGTTTGTCTTCATCTTCTCCAAACTCCAGGGGAACCATGTCATACTCTCACTCTTGGTGATTCTCTGAGACCCTCTACCCCTTCCTGAGGAAGGTGTCCTTCTTTGTCACATCACTCAGTCAACTTCCCTTCTAAAGCAATCCTCACCTACAGTTTCTAGTTTCATTATTGAGGATCTTTCTTGGATGATGGACTAAGGTTCGCTGGACTGTATTTTAGAACATTAGAGGTCACTCTAACAAGTTTTTGCAAACATTGGTACTATCTGGAATGTGTGAGTACTTAAAATCTTTTGTTCTCAGCTTTTCAGTATAATACATAACTGAGAAAAAAGGAAAGGTTCTACTTTAACATTACTTTTCACCAAGATGCATCAGCAAGAAGAAGCATATTCAGTCTGGTGAACTGACCAGATTCTGGACTCTTCTGTCCCTGGTATTGGAAGAGGCCTAATCCTTGCTTTGAGCAGAGCAAAGCCTTGGGGTTCTGGGGCATTTAATGGAGGGAAAAGCCTCAGAAGGAAGAGACTGGACTTCCTCCTAAGAGATCATGTGGGGCTTAAATAAGTAACTTGAAAAATAAAAGATATACGACCATATTTGTGTTCTCAGTTTGTGAAGCACTTCATATGGGTTATATGTTTCTCAGGAGCTACTCTTGTTGCTGGGTTGGGCTTACTGCCCAATGTGCATAACAGCCAATCTAGGACACTGAGGTTTCAAAGAGAGAAAGAACTTTTATTACAAAGTGCAATGTAAGAAGAATAGGAGGCTTGTGGGCCTCAGAGCTGTCTCTCTGAGTTGGAAGTGCTTAGGGTTTTTATGGGATTAAACAAAGGGAGGTGGGGATAGTGATGTGTTTAATTGTATATATATTCAAATTAGGGATTCAAGTTAGCTGTTCTAGTTTGCTAATGCTGCAGAATGCAAAACACCAGAGATGGATAGGCTTTTATAAAATGGGGGTTTATTTCACTACACAGTTACAGTCTTAAGGCCACAAAGCATCCAAGGTAACACCTCAGCAATCGGGTACTTTCACCGGAGGATGGCCAATGGCATCTGGAAAACCTCTGCTAGCTAGGAAGGCAGCTGGCATCTGCTCCAAAGCTCCGGCCTCAAAACGGCTTTCTCCCAGGACTTTCCTTTCTAGCAAGCTTGCTTCTCTTCAAAACATCACTCCCAGCTGCACTCTCTTTCTTCCCCGGAGTCAGCTCATTTATATAGCTCCACCGATAAGGGCCCACCCTGAATGGGCGGGGCCACGCCTCCATGAGGACATCTCATCAGAATCATCTCCCACAGCTGGGTGGGGCACATTCCAAGCAAATCCAACCAGCACCAAAACGTCTGCCCCACACAAGACCACAAAGATAATGGCATTTGGGGGACACAATACATTCAAACTGGCACATTAGCATATACTGATTGGTGGTATATAAATTCAAATTAAGGATTCAGGTTAGCTTCTACTGATTGGTGTTTTTTTTGTTTGTTTGTTTTTTTTGTCTGTAATAGGAAACAGCATGGGTCTGAGAAGTCCTTGAGCTAACTAGCTTTAAAGGAGGGGCATGGAAGCATGGTAATAAATTATTCAGCTAATACAAAATAACAACTACAAGTGAAGGAAATAACAAAGTAATAAACTAAAATAACAACTACAATTACAAGTAAAATAGCTTACTCTCATCTGTGATTGAAATTAAGATCAGCAATAGCTTTTGATTTACACACTATTACTTCAGGAACTACAGCCCTCCTTAAAAGAATCACCCACCCTACATGATTTCTGGGAAGTACCAATAAATGTTTTTAGGGACTTGGTATGCATTATTTAACCTTTTCCTGCCCCAGGACCTAGGGGTATGTTTGCTGCTGAGACAGTTTTCCCTTGAAAATTGCCTCTCCCAATGTCCTCCCTTGGTGCAGTGCTGCCCTGAAGATTTCTTCATTGATGCAGTTGAATGACACTGTTGAAGGCCTTCATGTCTGCACCAAGGGTACCTGCTTCCATTGCTGCAGAAGTTGCTAGAACCTTTAATGCTTCAAAGCAGCATGTTTCCTGTGACAGACATGGGTTCTGATAGTGGTGTTCTCTGTTATTTGACAGAGTTTAGTTATTGCCCCTTTGGTTCTTGCTCTCATATCTCTTTTTCTAGGACTCAAGCATGAGTCCATGCCTCTTGGGTTGGATGGCAATCTGTAAAGCACTTTCCTGTTCTCAGTATTAATATCCCCTCTGAGACTGGGACCCAGCAATTGGAGCTCTCTTTGCTGTAGATATGCTTCCTTGGTTCCTACTTGATCTCCTCGCAGGGGGACTTGGCTTCTCCAGATAGGCCCAGATGTGTCTGCATCCTGGGATGCCCAGTTTTGGCTCAAGCTGGGACTTCCATCCCTTAGATTCTGAATGCCTTTGTTTTGCAAGAAGTCTAGGTTAATGGCTTCTCTTCCTTACCCAGAATTTCATACCAGTTTTGACAAAAAAACAAAAAACAAACAAACAAAAAACAAACCTTTATTTTTTAAATAACATATGCTTTTTGACTACCTGCTTTATGAACAATACAAAATTCCTGCCTTCAAGGAGTCACAATCTAGACAGATGCATAAACAACTACCACAAAAGAGAGTGTTCTGACAGAGGATTGTGTAACTTAGTAGGACAGCTACTAAGGAGGGGATTATTCCTCCCACCTGGGGTCAAGGAGGTGCAGGCTGCACACAAATGATCTTGTGATGGGGTCTTAATGCATGAGTGGACTTTCGTCAGGCAGAAAGGTGGGCAGTAAGCATTTTAAGGAGAAGGGTGGGTGGGAGTGGGGAAGCATTTTAAACATGAGCAAAGGCTACAGTTTTGAACATGTGTAGCTTGCTAGAGGAATTTCTAGTAATGTGCTATGCTGTTGGAGAGAGTGGGATTGAGCTGCAGGTTGTGGGACCTGGGGATATTAAGGACTTTATAATGTCAGCCATAGAGCACTACTTGAGGTTTTTATGAAGGCAGTGAATGATGTAGTCATATTTGTAGCAAGTGGAAAATTCATTTTGGAAGCAGCAGTCTGAGACAGGGAAACCAGTGAGATAGCTATTAATTCATTTGACAATTTTTTTTCTATCTGTGCCAGGCATTGGGGATATAGCAGTGAGAAAAACAGAGGAGTTTAGAGTCTATTGGGAAGACAGACATCATTACAAATAATCATAGAAGTAAATATGTAGCAGGTATAAATCTTAGTCCACAAATTCAGCATTTCTTTATTTTAGTCAATGTAGATCTAAATTAAAGCTGACGTCTTGACCCAAACTTAGAAATTCAATCTCAATCATTCTTGTCTGCCCTCACTTTTCCTTCTCTCTTCTACCAAAGGATACCCAGGCTCTTTCGTGGCACCAAACACATTAGGAAAGTGCATCCCAGTACTTAGCCACCTGGCCCCACTGGATCCTGGTGACAGACCATTGCCTCGCAGGGTTCCTTGTGGGCTGATGCTGTGTGGCTTGAGGCTGGGAATCTGTGAGGGTGGGGGTCTCATGCATGGGGTCCAGCACCTTGTAGGTTTCATGGCCTCCCTGGGTGCTGGCAGGGAGTGGAGTGTGTGCCATGCTCTCCACGCTGATCCTGAGAAAGTGATCCTCTCCTGGTGTCTTCTTCCCTCTCATTGTAGGTCTCTGAGTCAATCTCATGATTCAGGTTTTAGGAAAACAAAGCCAAGAAAGTCTTGTTCCTTTTGAGGAACATGGTAGGGGAATTTATAGGCAGAGACAAACATAAATTAGTATCTCAATAAATTGTTCTGTCATACATAGATAAGTACATGCTATAAGTACTAGGAAGGAAAAATACACAGGGCTGGTTTTAAGAGTATTATAAGGGGGCCTAATTTAGCTATGGGGTGGGAGTGGGGGATCAGAGACTGCCTTTCTTGAGGAAGTGTCATTAAAGCTGAGAGCTGGAGGACTTGGGGGGAATGAAGAGTATCCCAAGCAAAGGGACCACATGCATTTCCTGTGGCTTTTGTAACAAATTACCACAAACTCAGTTGCTTAAACAACAGAAATTTGCTCTCTCACAATTCTGGAGGCCATAAGTCTGAAATTAAAGTGTTGGCAGGACTGCACTCATGAAGGCTCTAAGGAAGAATCCTTCCTGTTTGTCTACCAGCTTCTGGTAGTTCCAGTGGGTTCCTGAATATATGTCTGTATAACTTCAATCTCTGCCTCAGTCTTCACATGGCCTCCTTGTCTTCTTGCTTCTCTCTCTCTTCTAAGGGCATTTGTTATTGGATTAGGGCCCACCTGGATAATCTGGGATGATGTCATCTTGAGAGCCTTAACTTAATTACATCTGCAAAGACCTTTTTTCCAAATAAGGTCACATTCACAGGTACTGGGAGTCAGGCCTTCTACATATTTGTGTGTGTGTGGGGGGGGACATGATTCATCTCACTACAGGGATTAACAGTGCAAAGTCCCTGAGCCTGTGTCCCCCAAACTCTCAGAGTAGTCCACCTCTGTAGTTCTCCTTTAACATACCTTACAGTATTTGTATTATATCTTTTGCTTTGTAGATGTTTTGTCCCTCTAGAGTGTACATTTATTGAAGGCAAGAATTTTCTCTCTACTATTTTTGCTTTCCATCCCATACCCTGGTGCCCAGCACTGGAGACACTTGAAGTCATCTGTGGATTCAGAATCATGTACACTCCAACTACTTGGAGACAAAGTAAGGAAATGATTTCTGAAATGAAAATAATAGAACCATAATAAATGAATAAGATTACCCATCTGTGGAAATCTTTTCAGGAAGAAATTATTTGGATGAGTGTCCCTGATAAGATTAGGGAGTGCCTTATCTCCCAGCCAGGGACCTTGGGGGCTCCCCTCCCTCCCAAAAAAAATAGGTAGGCATCAATTTAGAATGTAACTAATGAAAGATAAGCTGTCATCTTGAAAATGACATGTCTATTTTGAGGGTATGTTGTAATGACAGAAGTCTCTGGTGACTGTTAAGGAACATTGAAAAAAGCAATGTTTGGTAAGAATTTGTGATTGCTAATCTGTCATTGTCAGAGGCTGAGAGACACTTGCGCCTGGCAGACATGAGTTTTCTAGTCACGTTAAAGCTAGTGAAATACGGGTAAGACCTGAAACATCACCCAGGATCCCTTTGCTTGGACTTCATGCTTTGCCACCAATCTTCTGGTGACCTGTTGGTTTCCCAGGTAATTTGACAGCTGGAGGGAAGGTGACAGGGATGGAGGGAGGATTGTGTCCTGAATCATGGATGTGAGTATGCCAGTCACCAATAAATTCTGTTTTCTGTCTAAGTTAAATCAGTCCTGAATTTGGATAGCAGGAATCAGTTCCCAAAGTGTGACTGATCACCAGGCAACTAAATAAAATGATCAGAATTTGTCACACCTGAGACTAAACCCTAATCTCTTCATTGTCCTCAGCCACCCTGCCTCTCGGGTATTTATTCCTTAGGAGGGCAGATAACGAGGCAGGGGAGGAAGTAGCAGCCCATGGATGAGTTTTAGCCTTGACAATTTTTAGGCTGCTGAGGAAAGGATGTGTTTGATGGTGAGGAAAGAAAGAGAACAGTATTAGGGAAAGTAGAAACAATGTTTTAAATGGAAACATGCTTGGAGTTAAGGTTTCTGATGTTGTTTAAATAATAGTACATTCTTCCTCTAAAGACATGAAGAGTGTCTATGAATAAATTGGGCTAGAGGAAATAATGCAACAGTGATGCCAGATTCACAAAATTCACAGATTGTGCATCTATGGCAGCACAATCCCAGCGAGCTCTTAAATTTTCTTTAAGAAGCTTAGATGCCTTAGTTCCATTGGGTCCTGGTAGCAATGACGAAAATGCTCTTGGATTTATAGTTACATTTCATCTACTTAAAAAGCCTGGGGAGGAATATTAAAAAAGGAAAGGAAACACACTTGGCTTTATCACAGCAACTCTGCTTTTAAGCAGATGCACATTCAATTGCAGACTTTGTTTCCTCCCCCCATTAGTCTCCAAATGAGTAACTCACATTTTCCATTTGCATGGTTCATTTTGTTTCCCAGTGAAGTAAATGATTATTTCTTGGTTCAAGGAAAGTCTTTTCAAGGACACCAGAGACTGAGAGCATCCAATTTCCTTAAAGACTAAAAAATTTTTGCTTATGGTAGGAAAACCAACCTTTTAGGCTGAGATTCCAAGCTTTTTCTACCTTTGTTCTCTCGGTGTATTGATAGGTCAGTCATAGGCCTGCTCTGTCTATAGTCTCCTCTAAGAAAAACTTGTGGAGCAGCCAAAGGATCCCTATCTCTGGTCAGTATGAGTCAAGAGTGGTCAACCAATGGGCCTGTGAGGTAATCCAGTGTGACAAGCTATGCCCAAAGAGGAAGGAGCTGTGTGAGATGCATTCCCACTCTCCAACTTGAATGGGGAAATATGGAGATAATCAGGCAATCAGTAATGGAATCTGAAGCCAATGAGCAATACAATAGAAATAGGCTGATCTGAGGTCCAAGATGGGCGTGAGTAGGCCAAAATAAAAATAAGTGTAAGTTATTATATAGAAAAGTATCTTTACAGTGTTGAGGGCAAGAAAGCCAGCTGGAAGTGGGAAAAGCAGCATGTGAAGAAGAGTTAAATTTTGTTAGGGGTGGAGCATTAGAGCAAAGATCCATGAATATCTAGAGGAACCTACACTGCCTTTGATTCCAGATTATCTACCAATTCAAGATCCTATGAATCTCCATGGTTCTGCTATGGAGACTCCTTTCCCTAAGGCCTAATCACTTTTCTTGGTTATCTGGTTAGATTCCCATTTCCTAATTCCCAGATTAAAAACCTTGTCTTCAGAGTCACTATTTTGGTGCCAATGTTTGTTCCATCTATCTATTTATGTTTATAATTTTAATCACATGAAATATCAATGGGTACCCATTGAGCCCACAGGTGTAGCAGGCTTCAGTGGGGATTAACAATGTGAGCTGGACTTCTGCTCTGTTTCTCTGCTAATCCCTCACCTCTCCCCTCCTCTGTTGGCTGATTTCATCCTCATGCCACTTCCTTTCTGATGGCAAGATGCCTACCAGTGGTTTCTGGGGCTGCATGCTTCCTTGGAAAGGAAGGGATTTCTCTTTTCTCTAATTGTTAAAAAGAATTCCTGGAGTTCACTGTGATTTGATCAACTTGGGTCGTGAACCAATGACTGTGACGGGGATTGGGTCAATCTTAATGTTCACTATAGGAGAAACAGAGTAACTGTAAGGAGCAAATGGTGATGTCCACTCTACTCTCCTACATTGCAGACTTTTATGTGCCGCTGTCGTCCTTAAAACATCAATGGCCTCTCATGGCAATGGGAATAAAATAAAAGTTCTTTTTGCTTAGCCTGCATGATTTGATCCATGCCTGTTTCCCCAGCCATGTCTTGAATCCCTCCTTGTCCTCCTTTTGTATTCTATCCATGTTGGATTTTTAACTCCTCAAAAGGTCCAATTTTTTCCCACTGTAAGGGCACCACACATGACTTCTGGAACATGTTCTGCTTGGAAATCTCTTCCACCCCCTTTTCACTTAGGTATCACTGAAATAAACTTGTAATTAAAAATGAGGACAAGTGGCTTGAAGGAAAAGTGTATAGAACCATGAGCAAAAATAAGGAAGGGAAGACCTAATTTAGCTCAGCAGAGGAGGGAAGGACAAGGGTTTAGAAGAGGCTTTTCTAAGCTGATAAATGAAGGATGAATAGCTCTCATTTGTTTAAATATCTGATTTTCCCACTAGACTGAGAGCTCATTAGCTCTTTTTTGGCTCATTGCATTTTCCGTAGTGCACAGAATGGTGCTGGCCCACATTTGACACTTAGCATATATCTGTGGATTGATTAAGTGAATAGTCACAACTCCCTATGAGGTCAGTATTATATTCACATATAATAAATGAGAAAGCTATGACTGAGAACAGTGAAGGTACTTGCCCACTGCCATTAGGACTTGCCCTCTAGGAAGTGGCAGGGCCAGAATTAGAACCCAGTTGCAACTCCAATACTCTTACCTATTACTATGTGGCCTCCTAAAGAGAAGATATAGGTGGATGTGTGGTTTAGGTCCATAAGTATATGAGCACCCTGACTTCCAGTGAAACCGGATATTCTCCCAAACATATTCTGAACTTTTCTACCCCTGCCTCTTTTTTCCTTTTATTTTTCCCCACTGGAATGCCTTTTCCCCTTTCTATGTCTGTCCAAGTCTTACGTATTGTTCAGAGACCACTTCAAATATATCTTTTAAACTTTCTTTGGACTTTGGGATGTTACCATCTAACTTGTATTCAGGTTATTTAGCTATCTCTCTCCCCTATCAGCTAATTTCTTCCTTGAGAGATAGGAACATATCCTATTTATAATTGTAATCCCCACCATACTTATCCCAATGCCATGTATATGGCTGGTGCACATTAAAACTATGAATCTTGATTCTGAAGCTTTACATTGTCCTATCTTCCATGGATATTTTTTCTCACTCAAAAAATGGTAAGTTTGATGGTATCTCCATTACTCATTGGCTTGCCTCTGCTTCTAACCAAGCAAGTACTTTATTCTTACAGAGTTTTTATTTTTTAACTTGAAAAATGTAAAATATTATATGTAAATATGAATTTATTTATATATCTATAAATGTAAGCTGTTATAGAGTTTGATGACTGGCTCTTGAGGGTCTTGGAAGCTATGCCAGTTTGGATATATTATGTGCCCCAGAAGAGCCATATTCTTTAATGCAGTCTTGTGAGGGCAGACTGATTAGTATGTTGATTAGGGTGGAACCTCTGATTAAATTATTTCCGTAGAGGTGTGGACCCTGCCCACTCAGGGTGGGTCTTGATTGGGTCACTGGATTACTGAAGAGAACTCAAGAGTTAACACAGATGCTTCCTGACGCTTAGAGATGCTTGGAGATGCAGACAGAAGGATGTTTGGGGATGCTAAGCTAAGAGATGAAGCCCAGAGTCTGCCCCGGAGAAGCAAAGGGAGGACCCCCAGATGCTTAGAGAGAAATGTCCTGGGATAAAGAAGCAAGGACACAGAGGAGCTGAGAGAGAGGAGCAAATACAATAGCCCAGAGACATTTTGGAGAAAGCAATTTTGAAACACAACCCAATAGCAAAGGACCTGCAGATGCCAGCCACATGCCCTCCCCACTGACAGAGGTGTTTTTGGACATCATTGGCCGTTCTTTAGTGAGGGTATCCTCTTTTGTTGATCCCTTAGCTTGGATGCTTCTATGGCCTTAGAATTGTAACTTTGTAACCTAATAAATCCCCTTTGTAAAAGCCAATCCATTTCTGGTATTTTGCATAACAGCAGCATTAGCAAACTGGAACAGAAACATTGGCTGATCAAAACTGTTGGTTAACCAAGAGCTTTGTCATGCTCTGATTGGCTTCCTCACATTACTTTTCTTTGTTTATGTGAATGCATGTCTAATGGTTTGTCAAATAAGGATGTGCAAGAGAAAGATACAGAGAAAAACTTATAACCTTCTGGCATTACCATAAAAGAACCCTATAATAATCTTTTATTCCAACCCTGTCATAATTTACATATTCCACTCTGGTCTACTCTTGGTCCCTAGGCTATAAACCAAGAATCCAGACTAGATGGGGCTAGTCCACCATTTCTCGAGCTGTCTCTTGACAGAAAGCCCACTATACCACAGCATCATCAACATCATCAGCATCAGCAGGAATGACCTGACCATTGTGTGAATTCCTGGTGACCTCATGCTCAAGAAGCAGGCTTGGGGCCCTGCCATGGTGGCTTGTACTCCCAGCTGCTTGCCTTGCTCTAGGGAACTCTGTCTAAGGGATGGCAAGTGTATGATTCAGGAACAACTGTCATTTTCCCTCTATAGAAAACAATCTTACTTAACTGGACCCTTTGTGATGCCTGGCTGGAAAATGTCTTGACCCTCCTCACATCATAACTTTATAGGCAAATATAAAGCACCAAAACCCTTGAAAGACAGTGTGCAGTACATGTATACCTCAAGCTCCCTCTGGGACAATCTGACCAATTCTATTAGTCAAAGAGAAATAAATCTTTGCAGTTTACTGTCATTTATTTTATAGGCTTTCATTATACTTGTCATTCAGAGAAGAAAGAAATCCCTAGTGAAACTTCGATAATATTGACTTTGAATGACTCATATTCCTTTCTATTATAAAGCTTTTTGGTAGAATTCTGTCTGGCCCTAATTGAAGCTTATAGAACCTTCACCTTTAAATGCAATAAATCTGTCATCACCAGGGAAGCAGTTTGCGCCTGAGGATATTGCCTGACCTTGGAATATAACAAAAGTACTTTGATGAAGATGCTGTGAGTGGGGATTAGACTAAGGTGAGTCCTGGCCTGGGGTGCTTTGAGAGCATAGTTTTAGGGCAGGGAGAAGGAAGTCAAGGCCTGCCTCACAGAATTTCACAGCCCTGCATCCAGACTCACTGATGAGCATTCATGTATCCAATTTGCAGTTTCTCCTGCTCTTCCCCAAAACTTCATAAGGGGGGGTTAGACACCCCTGATGAACATTTGATTACAGGGACTTTGGAAAATAGAGCCTTTAAAAGTTAATAAATGGTAACTTTAAATCTTATTCCCAAAGTAATATATGTGCATTGTAGGAAATGTAGGCAATATAGATAAGCAAAGAGAAAAAAAATTTAGAGTCATCAGATAATTCTGTGATAATATTCTCAATATCCTTCATGTCTTTTTTTCTGTGCACTCACAAACACACATTTTCTTTTTAAAAATATATGGTCATACTATTCATATGTGTTTTTAAGTACACTATTTCACATAATATATTCTGAACATATTTCTAGGCCATTAAATATTATTTTGGAGTACACAAAATTTAAACAAATCCAAGAGGAATGTGCAACCTTCTACTGTTAAACATGTAGAGTGTTTTAAATTTTGATATATATAATAAAAATCATTAAAAAGCCTTTTTCAATTTGATAAGTAAATAGTAACGTATTTTTAAAGTCTGAATTTATGTAAAAACTGGTGAGGTTGTACAGGCTCCTATGTGTTTTTTAGTCACTTAAAGTTTTCTTTAGTGATTTTTCCCATTTACCATATTTACCTTGAGAAGCCTATCTTTTTCTTATTGATATCTATGATTTTTACATTCAAATAAAGTTATATGTACTTTATACATATATATAATATTTGCATGTCATACCCATATACAAATACTGCAGTTTGCACTTTGGCTTTTAATTTCTTTTTATTTATGAATCTGCAGATTTTATTGAGATATATTCACATACCATATATTCCATCCAAAGTATACAATCTGTGTCTAATAGTATCATCACTTAGTCATGCAGTCATTATCACACTCAATTTTAGACTGTTTTTATTGCTCCAAAAAGAAAAATATCAGATTGATACAAAAAATGCAGACGCCAAACACCCCATATTCTTATCCTCCTATATTATTGATCCCTAGTATTTGTGTGGTACAGTTGTTACTACTGATGAAAGAATATTAAGGTATTACTGTAAACTATACTCCAAAGCTTGCAATAGGTAATTTTCCCCATATACCACCCTATTATTAACTCTTTGTACAAGTGTTGTACATTTTGTAGTAGTTCATGCAAGAAATTATTTATATTTGTAGTATTTATCAGTGACATACATGACTCTGAACAACCCCTTTCAACCAAATTCACCTACAATACAGCACGATTACTTATAATCCCAACAACAAGCTACCTTCACCTCTCTCCATTCCCAAACATTTAAGTTCAACCTTGTCAAAAATTCCATATATATTAGGTAAATGCTCCTCCTCCAGCTTCTGTCTATCTCTAGGTACCCTATATTCTACATTTTAAGACTCTGAGTTTATATATTCTAGTTAGTTCACGTTAGTGAAATCGTATAATATCTGTCCTTTTATGTCTGACTTATTTCACTCAGCATTATGTTGTCAAGGTTCATCCATACTGTTGCATGCTTCAGGACCTCATTCCTTCTTACTGCTGCAAAATATTCCATCATATGTATGTACAACATTTTGCTTATCCACTCATCTGTTGATGGACACTTGTTTCCATCTTTTGGCAACAGTGAATAATGCCACTATGACCATTGGTGTGCAAATGTTTGTTCATGTCCCTACTTTCAGATCTTCTGGGTATATACTGAGTAGCAGAATTGTTGGGTCATAGGGCAATTCAATATTTAGTTTTCTGAGGAACATGCCAAACTGTCTTCCACAGCAGCTGTACCATTTTAAATTTACACTAGCAGTGAATAAGTGTTCCTATTTCTCCACATCCTCTCTAATGCTTGTAGTTTCCTGTTTGTTTAATAGCAGCTATTCTTATAGGTGTGAGATGATATCTCATTGTGGTTTTGATTTGCATTTTCCTAATACCTAATGAACATGTTTTCATGTGATTTTTAGCCATTTGTATTTCCTCTTTGGAGAAATGTCTATTCATATCATTTGCCCATTTTATAATTGGGTTGTTTGTCCTTTTATTGTTGGGTTGTAGGATTTCCTTATATATACTGGATATCAAACCCTTATCAGATATATGGTTTCCAAATATTCTTTCCCATTGAGTTGGCTGCCTTTTCACCCTTTTGACAAAGTTCTTTGAAGCACAGAAGTGTTCAGACTTGAGGAGTTCCCATTTATCTATTTTATCTTTTGTTGCTTGTGCTTTTGGTGTAAGGTCAGAGGAGCTATCTCCTATCACTAGGTCTTGAAGATGTTTCCCTATATTTTCTTCTAGGAGTTTTATGATACTATCTCTTTCTTATATTGAGGTCTTTGATCCACTTTGAGTTAATTTTTGTATAGTGTGTGAGTAAGGATCCCTTTCATTCCTTTGGGTATAGATACCCAGTTCTCCTAGCCTCATTTATTGAAGAGACCATTCGGTCCCAGTTCAGTGGATTTGGTGGCCTTGTCGAAAATCAATTGATTATAGATCTGAGGGTCCATTTCTGAACTCTCAGTTCAATTCCATTGATCAATATGTCTATCTTTGTACCAATACCATGCTCTATAATGAGCTTTAAAATCAGGAACCATAAGCCCTCCCACATCATTCCTCTCTTTTAGGATGTATTTGGCTATTCGAGGCCCATTTCCTTTGCAAATAAATTTGATACCTAAGTATTTCAAGTCTGCAAATTAGGTTTTGATTGGTACTACTGCATTGAATCTGTAGATCAATTTGGGTACAATTGATATATATATATATTATTTTTTCAATTGAGATTTTAATGACATTTAGCCTTTCTATCCTTGAACACAGAACGTCTTTCCACTTATTTAGATCTTCTTTGATTTCTTTTAGCAATGTTTTGTAGTTACAGATCCTTTATATCCTTGGTTCAGGTTATTTCCATATATTTGATTCTTTTAGTTACTATTATGAATGGATTTTTTTTTCTTAATTGCCTCCTCGGTTCAATACTAGTATATAGAAATACTATTGATTATTGCATATTAATCTTGTATCTTGCCACTTTGCTGAATTTGTTTATTAGCTCAATTACTTTGTCATAGATTTCTTGGGATTTTCCAACTATAAGACCATGTCATCTGCAAATAATGAGAGTTTTACTTCTTCCCTTCTGATTTGGTTGCCTTTGTTTATTCTTTGCCTAATTGCTCTAGCTGGAAGTTCTAGCACAATATTGAATAACAGTGGTGACAGTGGGCATCCTTGTATCATTCCTGATCCTAGGGGGAAGACTTTCAGTTTCTCACCATTTAATGCTTTACTGGCTATGGATTTTCATGTATACCCTTTATCATTTTGAGGAAGTTTCCTTTAACTTCTACCTTTTGAAGTGTTTTTATCAATATAGGATGCTGAATTTTGTTAAATGCCTTTTCCACATCAGTCAAGATGTAGCTTAGTCTTGCATGACTTACATTGTATGTGGTGAATCACTTTGCTGTTGCTGCTTTCAGGACTTTCTTCTTCTCTTCAGCATTTGACAGTCTGATTAGTATGTGTCTTGGAGTGGGTCTATTTGGATTTATTCTACTTATAGTTTGCTGGGATTCTTTCATTTGCATATTTGTGTCTTTTATATGAGCTAGGAAGTTTTCCCCAGTTATCTCCTTAAATAATCTTCCTAGCCCTTTATTCTTTTGTTCTCCTTTGGGACACCAATGATTCTTATATTTGTGCACTTCATGTTGTCAATCATTTCCCTGAGAGTCAATTCAAAATTTTCCATCTTTTTCACCATTCGTTCTTTTGTGAGTTCGAATTCGGTTACTCTGTCCTCTAGTTTGCTTATTCTTTCTTCCGAGTCTTCAAATCTGTTGTTGTGTGTCTCTAGTATATTTTTAATTTGATCTACAGTATCTTTCATTTCCATCACATCTGCTATTTTTCTATTTATTCTTTCAAATTCTTCTTTATACTCTTCTAGTGTCTTTTTGATATCCTTCATCTCTTTAGCCATCTCATTGCAGTTATTTAGGAGATTTGTTTGAGCATCTTTGATTATTTGTTCCAAATTCTGTGTCTCCTCTGGCTTTTTAATTTGATCGTTTGGCTTGGCTGTATATTCCTGCATCTTCATGTGCTTTGTGATTTTTTGCTGGTTTCTTGGCATTTGATTATCTTGATAAGGTTTTTTTGAAAGTTGGTTTCCCTTGCTCATCTAAGATTTTGTTGTTGCTTGGGTTTGCTTTGGAAGATCTCCTTTGGCACTTGGTTTGTCATTAATTTCCAGCCAAATTCTCAGAGCTGGGGCCTCATGCAGCCTCAAAAGTCTGTTAGAGGCTGGACAAAGTAGCAGTTTGCCAGACTGTGCTTTCCTAGTCTTTCCAGCAGATGGCACTATCGGCCCACCTCTTCCCCACAACTGCACCTCTCCCTACCTGCAGCAGCCTACTGGGTAGAGACCTGACCAGGGCCTCAGGCCTCCATGTGTACTAGAAGCCACCGGCTCCAGGAGTGGAGGGTAGCACTCTGCACCTTGGCTAAGATCCCACTTGTGGGCACAATGGGTCAGGTGATTCCCAGACTCCTGTGTGGAAAGACCTCAGGCTGTGGGACTGAGAGTTTCAATTTCCCCAAGCAGCAGCCAGCCCTGGAGTGCACTGCCTCTCGCTGACCAGCAAGCCCCAGACTCGTGTGTATCTGTGGGCCTCAGGGGTTAAGGAAAGGTTCCTGGCATTGCAATGCAGCTCTCTCACCCCCACCTCTCTGCTTATACATGCAGTGAGTGCCTTGGGCCTCTGTGGAGAATGGATGGAGGGAGTGGAACCCAGAGTGTCTCTCTCGCCAGCCAACTGTCAGATTGGCACCAATCTGTGACTCCCTTTCCTCCTGAGGGGGCCCCCCAGTCTCCCCCAAAACCAGGTGCCTGCAGCAGCCTGCCTCAGGGATGGGGGGTAGGCACTGGGCACCACAGCAAGTTCTGTCTGTGTGGACGAAACAAGTCTGCCGGTTCCTGGGTTCCCATATGGGAACTCCAAGCTGCAGGACTGAGATGGTTGACCACCCCCTCAGCCAGCAGCCAAAAGTGGGAGTATGCTACTCCTCAGCCAACCGATCCAGCTGGCGAGCAGCAGTGGGCCCCGGGAATAGTCGTGATTAAGCATACTCACCCTAACTTCCCAGTTGTAGTTTCTCTGCTTTTTCATCCAGGCCTTCCCTATGTAATGCAGAGGTCATTCTCTGGTTACCTGAACCCTGGAACTGTGTCCCAATCATTTTCTGCCTTTTATCTACTTGTTCCATGGTGGAAGAGTGAGCTCTGTCTGTCCTATTCTGCCATCTTCCCGGAAATCTGTCTCTGGCTTTAAATTTTGTTTATGGGAGATTTTTTTAAAAAACGATTTTGAAATTTAAAAGAATTCATCAAATTTATCAATCTTTTAAATATTGTTCTTGCCTTTTATGTAATACTTAGAAAAGTCTTCTTTAATTAAGATTATTTAAAAATTCACCTATGCTTTTTTCCTAGTTCTGTTGAAGTTTTTTTTTGTTTTTTTACATTTAATTACAACTGGAATTTATTTTGAATATGGCGTGAGGCAGGTCTCTTATCACATGGCTTCATAGATGTACTGACACCATTAATTGAGTTATTCAGAATTCTTCAAATTATTTGAAATTCAATATCATATACTATAATATATCATATAGTAAACATGATATATAGTGTATATATCATAAAGTACATTATCATATACTATATTCTTCTATATATGTTTCTATTTTGTTGAATTCTTTGGTTGTTGCTGAGTGCCATTAGACACTGAAGAGAGAAAATGATAGGCCTAGGTTAGTTAACTACCAGCTTAACTCACAATGTGAAAGTCAGAAGCCCTCTTTGAGAGTATTTAAAGATTCCCCTCATTTCCTGTAGCTGAAGCTGGTACTGGGGAAGACCAGGCCTAAGGCCTAATTGTGAAAATGGCAAAACTGCATAGAACTTCAGAAATTTGCATGCATATAATTACCTGTAGATATAAATTTACATAAATAAAAATTCTTGGAGCATATCACTTTTAATTAAAGCAAAATATTCTGTTACCTAATATAAGGTACAAGTGGTACTTCAAGAGGCATACTCCTTTCAAGGGGTTGCAGGTAGGTGGTTTGGAGGATTGACTCCAGAAAAATGATTGGTTCAAGGGTGGGAAGCCCTAAGAAGTGATGGTCAGTGAGATATGAGGAGAGGCTTGCTGATGGATTCTGGGGAAGAAACTTCCTCAGTTTTAAGACAGAGTAATTGGAAACTAGGTCTTTTTGTTCAGATGAATGGGAAGGGGGCAACATTGCTCTGATAGCTGTCTTAAGATCTTGAAGGAAGCCAGAAGAAGGGAGAAATTTACATATGGAGAAGGACAAGTTAAGAAATGAAGTCAGAGTCCCAAATTAACCCTGTGTAAAGCCTATCTTCTTTTTGGTCTTCCAGTTATGTGAGTCAATATGATTCCTTAATGTTTGAGATAGTTCGAGTTATTTGCAGATGAAAGAATTAT